>NW_009186906.1:0-103755 GCF_000690835.1 Fulmarus glacialis | reverse complement strand
CTCATTCTACATTTTAAATGACATTTCTTGGAATACAGAGCAAGATTTTATGCCATAGAGGCAGACATCCTTCATAGGGCAAGCCACAATACGTCTTCTCCAATTCACTGCACATTATAATATTCCTCCTTTCACCTTATTGAAGAACAATTGAGTCCCACAGCTTGTCTTCCCAAGTTAAACTCACTGCTCCAATGACTGCAATGAACTTGCTGATATCCCGTGGCTGTGGTGAGTATTTGTTTGCTCTCATGGAGGTTTTTTGGGTCAGAAATAACTCTGAAGACATTATAGCTTTTTCTAAGTGGAAAGTTTTTTTTTTTTTTGGGGGGGGGGGGGGGGGGGAAAAAAGGAAGGATTTTCCCATTTTTCTGTAATGCTGAAAGAGTTTGATTGATTTTCCTATTAAAGATAAAAATATGAAGATCACTATCCCACTAAGGCTGAGTCTAGGTAAGGAAAAAATCAGGTCTTAAAGAAAAAAAACCCAACAATTAATGTGAAATAAAGGGAAGACAATGCAATATTAATTGAAAAGTGGCTTACATTACTGAAAAAGCTTATCAAATCATTTTCTCACTTAACATTATATTCTACTCATTGTAAACTATCTTATCTTTGCAAGTTAAGACAAAAATCATAGAGTGATAGGATTTTTGAGCCCACTATGCCATCTTTTCTATAAGGAACATCTCACACTGCTATTGTTCCTTGGCTGTTACTCACAAAGTTGTCTATCAGAGAAAAATCACAACAGAAGCAATAGCAGAACAAATTCCATCATCCTGCCTGTAACAAGCCCCCATCAGGAAATGCTGCCTGAAGAAGTGAGGGGTAGGAAGAAAACTAATTTTATAGATAATAAATATTCAGGAATGAACTAGCTCTAGATAGGCACAAATGATTTCTTATGTGAATTTAGATCCATAAAGACAAAGAAATTTCCATCATGCACTAATTTCAACAGGAGCTGGGCACCTAAATACATGTTAGAAGTGATGGGAGATACTTCTTTTATAAGGGATGGGAGATGCTGTTCCTGTATCCCCTGTTGAATTGCCGTCAGCTGATTTTCATCAGACATAATTTTTGCCAAAATATTATCAGGCAACTACAGCAACATGAGAGACCATAATAGCCTTCTTTTCAATAACCTGTCTTCACAAATGTTTTCTGAGGAGGAGCGTACTGATAATCATATCATCTTTCAGAATTAAAAGCAGGCATTATCTTTTCTTTCCTTCTGCCAAGTAGCCGTCTGGTCCTTTGAAAGCCAGTTTCGCAAAGGAAAAAAAGAGAAATATAGCGCATAACAAGTAAGTGTTGTTTAGCCAATACCTCGTACATGACAGGTTAGCCATATGTTCAGACTACTTCACAAATGTATCTCCAGTCAAAACTGCACACACAAATACAGCTTTGACTACTGATTCTATTAAGTGGGTGAAAAAAAGAGGATTCAATTGTCCAAGAAATGAGTAATGTACTTTTATTGTGCAAACCTGATACTTACTAAATATTTGTTGTGGCACATTACATCTTTAGGAAGTCAAGGCTGAAACTCTGGACTACAAACACCCTTTCCTGTGCCTTCCTGACACCCTCATCATGCCTTCTGTACTGACCTTCAGAGTCAACAAGTCGCAGGGAAAAAAAAAAAAAATTAAAAAAAATACCCTCTAGGGCTGTTTTCCTTATTCAGATTTGTGTACTTCCAAATACAAACTCCAGACACCACAGAAACCAGGTAAGTCAAATGCTCTGAGGGATACTGTATTTGCTCTCAAACTCGCAATGCCATCATCCTGCCAGTGCTGAGTGCCAGGCAGGAGCTTGCAGCACGCCCGCCTCCTCTCCCGGCCTCCGCACCGTGCAGAATGGCCTTCCCAGTGGAAAATTAACGTCTCTAAAATAAATTTTGCAAAGTGGTCATTTGGTTTAAACTGCATTGACTGAGGAAATTTGAATCCATGCTTTTAAATTGCCATAGAAAACAGGATTGAATGCACAGTGTAAGTGGAACAGAAGTAGATTAATTAATGGTAAATCAGACTTGGATAGTCTCTGGATAGTCCAGCCAATCAAACATGTCAGGATCTGTAAAATGCCATTCATAATGAAGTAATTGGTTTTTTTTTTTTGCTTGTCTGTAATGCTAGATGTGTCGAGAACCACCTTTTACCATGTACGTGTACATTCCTACTTACACCAACTCTCTGCCATTACTCAAGAGCTGCAATCCATGACCTACATCAGCTCAGTTATACCCTACGGCTGCTCAAACAGACACAGGACCCCTGTATCCTCCTGTCATTCCCTAACAGTATTTCTCTTGATTTTTGAGGCTTTCAGCCTCTTCTATGCCTTGAAGACTGCCTCATTCACCCACTCTCAGGTCAGCCTTTAAAACTGCACCCGGGATGATGCTTTCTCTTGTTTTCACCAACAAGTCTGCAAAATGCCACAAGCCCTGCAGATTTCCTTTGGAATTCGGTCTGAGGCACAACTTGACAGTAAGCCCAGAACTGGAGTTTTCTGCATACTGGAGAGTTTTTCTGTGAGTAACTGAGATATTCCTTAAGTATGTTGCTTAAGGACGATTCAACAGTGGATATTATGTTGAGGTTCTCTCTTAGGACTCAGCCTTTCTTCAGAAGAATAACTGCTGTTTCATGAGTAAAACAGGAACCAACTGTGCTGTTAATATGTAGCGAATGATAAATTTCTTCCTGAGTCTTCAAAAATTTAATGCAAAGTTCAGTTAGATTTCTATTCAAGTATTTAATGCCCTCATTCTTACTTTCTCCTGCACATTAAAATAGAGGAAGTATTATTTTACATTTTTTGTATTAAATTTTATTTCAACGCTACCATGCGTGGTTAAAAAGATTCTGCCTCTCTGCCTAATGGAACGGCATTCTATTTTATTCTATTTTCAGAAGTCTCTAATCATTCTGAATTTGTTTGTTTTGGGACACATTATTTTAGACACTTCAACGTGGATTGACATTCGGAGGGCATGAGTTTAACACAAAGTCAGGCCCAGCCTCCAGCTGGGTTTGCAGGAACCAGAGCACTTAATGATTTATTTCTGGTGGTAGAGCCCATTAGTTACATATCAAACAATTAGGAAGCTCTGAGGAGCCCCAGATCTAAGATCTTCATATATAAATTTGCATTAGTATAAGTTAGAAAGCATTTTTAAGAACCCTCTTCATGAAAAATACAGTGCAAATGTACCTCTTTACTATTAATAGAAGTTCCAAGTAACATTTCTCAGATGAGAAGAATAAGGCTGTAGGAGGAATAGACGTGATAATGGGCCTTTTGCTATTTGAAGATCTATAAGGAGAAAATACGTAGGTTGCAAACAATATGGATATTGACATGACTTGAAGCACTGATTAAAAAGTCTGGGACGAAGAGAAACACCAAGGGAGGAACCTCTCCATAGCCCCTCTCTAGCAACCGAAATCTGCCCAGTCAACCGCCAACAACCATTTAAAACTCCACTGCTGTGAAAAAGACACAAGTGTAAACATATGCAAATAAGCATTTTCACTCCTATGTGTATTTTCTTCAAAATGAGAGACTCTTCTACACCTTTTAAAAAGGGAAAACCCACAAGACTTCATCCGTGTTGTTTTATCGATGTCACTGAAAGTTCTGCCTTCGCAACCCTCTGATACCAGGTCCCCACACAATATTTATTCCTGGATCCCTCACTGCTGATGCGCGTCGACGAAGCCGACGACTCCCCTGCATGCGGCAGGTTGGTATTGCTGCTGTTACAAACTGGGATGGTGAGGCAGGTTGGTTAACATCCAACTTGTCAACTTTATTGCAGTGCCCGGCATCTGAGGTGGCAGTGGGACCACGAGCAGTGGCAGAATCTGTCACTTCTCTGAGTTACGGCAATGCGAACGCAGGAGGAGGATATATTTGCTGCTGGATCCAACAGACATCCTCAGATCTGCATCTGCAGATGTTACGACTCATCCTGCAGAAGTGACTTAATAGCAAGCACTGAAAGTGCAGATTTATTCCCAAGGGTGAAGCAATTGGTCCAGCAGTTATTTATTCCTGACAAACTGAAAGCACTGTTGCTAAACACCTATTTTCACCAAGCAGAAAACATTAATCTGACCTAATGGAAAGCCATTAGCATGCTGTAAAGGCTCAGGTTTTTATAGGTATGCTTCCATTATGGACTTTTTCAGCTCTACAGATACTAATCTATATACATTGGTGGTGAAAATTAACAGTATAATATTTAATTTCACTCTTTCGCGGGGGACTTTCAAAAGTGCTCAGTGCCAGAAATCAACATTAAAACTGAACTTACCTGTAGAAGCATAAGATGCAATCAATATTGAATGTTCTCTCACATCCCATTTTTACTCCAGCCTAGCAAAACCATATTGCAAAATCTCCAGCCACTAACAAAACAAGCCTTGTAACTCATACTGCAGTTAACTCTAAACAAAACAGTACTAAGGAAGTACATTACTGCATTACTGCTTTAATGTCTCGCTTGCTGCTATAATATTCTGGTACTATGTGACAAGCAAGCAGTCCATATTGCCCAGAAAAAAGTTACAGTGATACATTACACTGTATTTCACAATAAGAAAGCTCTGTGACCAGACTCGCAGAATGCGTGTAACCTGGTTTTTGTATCATTTGACTTCTCTGGTATCGGTCATCTATCTGGCATGTACCTGTTGCCTTATCATTACTATTGTTATTGTTACAATCATCATTCTCACAAAGAGTACTACATTTTTACCAATCACATGGAGAGAGTGCTTTTTTGGGTTCATATTATGGTTATACAATGCTAAACAGTCTCGTAGGTAGAGACTGAGGAGCAAATTCCCTGTTCCCTGAATGCCAAGAATGTGAACATTTCCTGAGAGCTGGGCTAGTTTCAACTGTTTCTGTACTGTAGAGGAAAGGAAACTGCAAATGCAGAGACATTGAAAAAAGAAATTGTCATGGTTTAACCCTAGCCAGCAACTAAACACCACACAGATGCTTGCTCACCCCCCCCGGTCAGATGGGGGAAAGAATCGGGATGGCAAAAGTGGGAAAACTCGTGGATTGAGATAAAAACAGTTTAACAATTGAAATAAAACAAAGTAGAACAGTAGTAATAATAATAATAATAACAACAACAATAGAATATACAAAGCAGGCGATGCACAATGCAACTGCTCACCACCTGCCAACCGATGCCCAGCCCATCCCCAGAGCCACGAGTCCCCCCTTCCTGGACCAGCCTCCTAGCTTACATGCTGAACACGACGTCATATGGTATGGAATACCCTGTTGGCCAGTTTGGGTCAGCTGTCCTGGCTATGCTCCCTCCCAGCTTCTCCTGCACCTGGCAGAGCATGGGAAGCCGAAAAGTCCTTGACCAGTGTAAGCACTGCTTAGCAACAACTAAAGCATCAACGTGCCATCAACATTCCTCTCATACCGAACCCAAAACACAGCGCCACACCAGCTATTAGAAAGAGAATTAACTCTATCCCAACTGAAACCAGGACAGAAATAAAACAAAAGCTTTAAAAATGTGTATTTAGCCACCGAGGTTAGCGCCCTTTCCAACTGCCATGACAGAATCCAGCTTAGAAACATGTCACTAATTTTGAGTCACCTGCTTAAAAAGATGCCAGTGTCCTGCCACGGAGCAGAACCAATGTGTTGTGATCAAGGTGACCAGCCACAGAATGTGAACAAAAAATGGAAAACATTGCAAGAGAGCCCATCTCAATCCATAGTCTGCAATTTCGGACTTGGAGTTCCCTGAGCAGCAAGAGGGAATGGATGCATTAATGGAAACTAGCCTGGCTGGCTGCTTGGCTCACAAGCAGAAAACCAGCTGTATTTGTATGACATATGAGTCATTACAAGCCGTTCAGTCATTTGTCCTGTGAGCCCAGAGGACAAGTCCATCTAGTTTTGATTAAAATGTGATACAGCACAAACCTACATGACATTGCCCAATAGTGATACTATATTCCTCCAGTTAGAAATAGGACAGGCATAGTTTCAACAATTCAAAAGGAAAAAAACCAGTCTCATTTCTGTATTTTTGAAGACTCACATGACAATAGGGTGCAAAGTTACATGGGAAAACACATATTTAAAACCACTGTAATAACTCTATTTAAAAAGGTTTGACGTAAATGTATCATAACATGAAAACTGACAGAGGATAACGCTAATTTTGTACTAAGTACTAATTTTTATATTATTCTTTCTATAAAAAGAAAATGTGGCAATTTTAGCCATGCTTTTTCTGACAAACTACTACATTTTCTCTCTTGTGGATAAGTCACCAACTTATTTCACCCTGCTATAATTGTGTCCGTATGTGTGTGGATTATCACAATGTGGATTATCACAATAGGCTTTAAAACTAAAGTAAAAAAAAATTGTATCAGCTTTCAGGCTTCAGGGAGTGGGTCTGCTCCCAGTCACGCAGAATACAAAGCGTGTTCTAAAAACTGCTGCTGCAGGAGCTGATCTGAAAGTAAACATCAAGATAAATTCAGTGCTGTGCTAACCCTCCACTTCAAATGCAACTACACACACACGCATATAAACATACACATATATATGTGACTTGTAGATGACTCCAAGTGTTTTATATGTGATATTTTGGTGATGCAATTGTGGCAATAATTACCTTCACAAATATTTCACCGTTCTTGGTTGGAAGGGGCAATGCTCTAATTTGCTTTTTTTGTTGAGGCCTCAGACAACTTCTTATAACAATAAAAAATGAAGTATTATGCCAATAATTTTATGAAGTAGAAAGGAAGGGATTGTTTACTGTTACTATAAGGAAAGGTGTTGCATTCCAAACATGCCTTGCTGGTTTGATAAATGAACGTCTTTCATTTAAAATCCCTCCGATAGTCACCAACATTTCACGACAAAGGTCTGCGTGGATATATTTGTCGTACTGCATTTTTGGCATTCACTGGCTATTCTTCCACAGGTTGACACCTATGCTGATAACCACCTCCGATCCTTCTGTCACTTGTTTTGCCTTGTCTTATAAATACAGCAGCAGATACCAAGATCCTGCAGTTCACTTTCAGATGATTACAGGAGCAGCTGAGTTATTGGGAAGACGAAATAGGTTTTGATCTGAAGCTTCCTTAAAATGGTACATTTAAAACACTAAGCTCAGCTAGAACTGCATAAACAAAGATTTAGAGCTACAAAGCTCACTCTCTAAAGCTGTAGGCAAAACATACATCTGCTTTCATAGTACTTAACGCTAGTTCCTTTTGTACTTGCATTAATTGTGAAAACCCTGGAAAGTTCATCTTTGCTAGGTGCTTAAGAAGCCTGAAGGCTTATTTTAAATACATCCAAACTATAACAATGCTGGGGGTCTGTTGGAACTGGGTAGGAAGGAGTGTGGGAGTGACGTCCCTCGTGACATTTTGGCTATGTCAGGTACTAATTAACGTGTTATCTCCTGCATGGTTCTTAGCCTCCCAAAATTCATTTGCCAGCTCACCCTAATGTTCTCATTCAAATTCTGTCACATCACCTGAAAAGAGGAATAGACAGTTATATCAACTGAAAACTAAAACAGAGCAAATAAAAATGTCTAACTGAACGGGCTTTTCCAGAAGCTCATGCTGTGCTCTGGATGAAAAGAGTCTTAACAAAGTCGTCATCTCCCCTCTTGCCCCCCCTCCTGCCTTCCTCTCTGTTTTTTAGAGAGGCTACTCTGAACAGATGTCCTTGACTTGGCAGACATACGTATGCGCCCAGCGTCTTCTGCGCCGAGTCTCGGAGAAGGCACTCCAGTTAGCTCCAGTTGTGGCTTGTCAAGCACTGGCCAGCCTTTGCAAAAGGGCTGAGTTCTTACAAAAACCGAACACTGGTTTGATTTTAAAGCAGTGTTTAAAGCTGACCCACAGCTCACAGTCCATGGGAGGCTTTCACAGCTCTAACAGCTTAGCAGATATTGTACTCTTAGGCATTGGAAATAATAAATAAGCAAAGCTGGAAGAATAATTAAGAGTAGAAACAAAACTCACTGGGGTTAAAATGAGGGAATTGAGGGACGGTTATTTTTAGGCAAACAGTATAGGCTACCATAGTGTGTACATCTGAGTTTTAGACGGAATTGTTTCCTACAGACCTTCCAAAGCCACAGCTGAAAGTGTTAAGACAACCTGTTGAACCTTTCCACATCCAGGAGGTTGTTTTGCTCCACTTTCTAGAGCTGAACAGAGAGAAATTTTAGATTCCTGATCTTCAGTAAGTATGTTCTGAATTACAATAGTTGGAAATAACTTGAGCTGTTGATGATAAGGGCAGCTGCTAGCTTCCATAATGAAAATGGCCTTGAGCTTGAAAGAGCAGGTAGTAAAATTAGTAATTTGACAGTTTTTGAGAAGAAATGGGCAGATCTATTTTTGTTCAACCAGAACAGGAAAGGAACAGCCAAGAACATAAATTAAAAGATTATATATAGAGAAAAAAGTAAAAACATATCACAGAATGCCTACGTTAGAGCGTAAGCACATGCAATGCTTCTCAAAAAATAAGTTGAAAATGTGGCTATATATGAAATGAAATGTAAGAGACTTCTAATTTTTACAGTTCCTTGTGCAATCACAGATGGATCTAAACTGAATTAGGAAAAAAACCAATGGCAGTAGATCATATTTATAAAGTGTCATAGTAAACAGGGATATTCATTATTATTTGATACCATTCTTTTAAAATGCATGAATTTTTGAGTGGTTCATAGGATAAAACTGCTTCTTTTACACAGTTCTGTTCTTCTGACACTACTCCATCTCTCTAAGTTTGTTCAAATGTAAAATTTATGAGCTCCCAGATGGTTATTGGGGTTTTTTTGTTTGTTTTAATGAGAAAAGGTATTATTTTTATTGGCTAGCAAGATCTAAATGCCAGTGTATACTGGACTGGTAGATGCCTATTCTGGAGGTAAAGTTTGGGCTATCCACCCTTACGGCAATGATCACTGCTGCTACCTGAAAAAACTAAGTGCAGAACATTGTACAGAAATGCAAAAGCAGCAGTCTTACTATGCAGCCTATGTGTATCTACCACAGGGCATTTCCAGAGGGGCAGTGAGCACAATGACTGATCCGCTTTCCCATAGGAAAAAATCTACTCCACATCCTTCTCAGAGTCCCTGCTGTGATTTAGGATACTGCCTAAAAGCTGCAAGAGGGACCCAGGAATTTATTAGAAACTCCTTTTTGCCAGGAACTGGTACTCTATCATATTAAAAAAAGGGGGAAGCAATTGAGTAGATTCATTTCATTTTCACCAGAGTCCACCATCTTTATTTGCTTCCTCAGGGATCCTTGAAAAGTGATAGATAAATCCAGTTTGTCCATATTGGGCAGGATGAGAGAGAAATACTCATGAGTCAGCATATGCTCGCAGAAACTATTTTTCCCCCTCATTAACTTCTTTGCACATCAGCTGATTTTTATTTTATACCGTGTGTATCCCTGTACTTATTTCCTGTGTTCCCTACTGAATGTTATCACATCTGATACCACCAGGGCTTCATTAATGTAAAGTGTTGTCATGTGGAGAATCATTCTTAAATGAGAAAACACAGACAACTCTAGAAGAGAAAATGAGGAGTTGTTGGACACCATGGGGCTAGGAGCATTTGAAGATGTCCCATGGGAATTCCTCCAGCAAATTGTTGGGAAAACTGATTGAAATTCAGTAAGAAAGTGCAAATGAGACAACATAGCTCCCCAGTGGATTGCAAAGATCTTCCCTGGAAGGAAATCAGAACTCTCTCTGCACTACTGCACCTTGTAAAATCAAGAAATGCATAAATACCACCAGGAAATACAGCGTAGTAACACGGCATTCAGGGCAGCATAAAACAATCAAGTGAAGGAGTAATTTTAGTAAGGAAATACAACATACTTTGAGAATCAAATTTGAATGGATTTAAGACCTGAATAGGATTTTATTGGAACCAGTGTAACTCCAGCACAGTGCCATTAACTTCACAGGAGCGAAGAGCAATCGGTGCATTAGCAAACACACTGGCCTGGGTTGGTTCATCGACGCTCAAATGCATCACATTACCAAAGGCATCTACAAGTATACTTCTCACTGAAGGTGACTTTGAAGGTGAGGGGGGTGCATCACAAGCAGGGGTTTGGCTTCTGGTTAGACAACTGTCTCCTGTGGTGTGAGCAATTTGGTGTCCCCAGATGATGGGACCTTAGCTGGGTGTGAAATGAGGGAGAACCTCCTCCCTCACAGAACCGGTGCTCAGGAACTTGCTTGGATTTACACTGGCAATGTGGTGGAGCGGCTTCACTTTTAACAAGCTTTGGTGCTTTTGGCTGAGGCAGTCACTGATGCTTCGGCCATTATGACCTCTTCTTCTGGACTGAAGAGCTGGGGTGCTGCTAGAGCACAAAGCAAACTGCTCTGGCATTAAAAAGAGGATGGCTAAGCTGAGCTGAGTGTCAGGGAAGGCTGTGGATAAAAAAAGGCTCAAAAAACCCACTGTCTGTTGTTTACCTACTGTGACATGTACCTCCTATAGCTACAAAACTTCATTTAACAGTATAGAGAAAAGTATGAGATGAACATACTAATGAGAACCTGGCCGCTTAGATGCTGTGGGAATCAATAACTTCAAAAAGTATGGAATGGCATTGCAAAGATCTCCTACTAATGCGTATTTTGAAGAATCATTTAAAGAAAAGTCAATTCTTTTCTCAGCCCTTCATGCGCATTTGTGTATTTTTAAAGTCTTTTAGAGGGAGGATTGAGTTTTGTGTATTCAGGGATATGATTTATTGAAAACGTCCCAATTTTTTTTAAATATTTGCACTATTAAAATATTTACCATCCAAAAAAAAAAAAGCAGCAAGTGAGATCAAAACCATCCTGTGGCATTATGAAAACCATAAGCTGAGCAATTCTAAAAAGGATAAAAATGGCTTGTGTGGAAGGAATTTGTTTTTTTTTTTTTTTTTTTTAAAAAATGACAGATTTGGAACTGTGGCTGAGAAAGCTTTGAAAGCAGCCAGGCTGACAGGGTGTATTGTAGGGTGGTTGTAAGCCTTTGTAAAAGCAACTATTATCATCTCCCCAAAGCACAGACAAGTCTGTGAGCAAAAAAAGCAAAGAAAAGGAGAAAAGGCTGGCTGGGGAGCGGACTCCCCTTTCATGCTGTCCTGCTGATGGCTTAAGCCAAAGTGAAAACAATCTCAATCTAATTTAAACTAGTCATTCTGCAGAAAATTAAATAGCTGGAACCGTACCTGCTGAAAGAAGAGGCAAGGAAAGAGCAATGCTCTGGGCGGGGGCCAGCGGCACCCGTCTGAACGTAGCTCTGGTGCGGGTCGTCCAGACCCGTCGCCCGCCAGCCCTCCGAAGGGTTCTTCAGAGCAACGATTTAATCACAGCCATAGGTCAATGCTCTCAAAGTGTTCGCAATTAGCAAATTTTGTAAAAGGTCCAGCAAGGCATCCTGTAGAACGGAGGATTCGGGGCTCCAGGTAAAATTTTACGTTGTGCAAACAGCAGCAGTGTTCCAGTGGCAGCTTTTTCCTGGGAACACCGAGGTGTTCTGACAGGTTTCTCGTACACTGTACAGAGGCATTGGCAGGAATTCACTCTTCAGTTAACCAATATTTTGCCTAGATTTTTTCATTTATTAGGCTGTCCAGTTCACACCCCCCATTTCAGTACATTTAAACCCTACTATTAAAATTAGACTATGGGCCTGATTCTGCTTTTCCAAGGTTCCTAATTTACTTGGGTGCGACTGAAAGTTGAGTCTGATTTCTCCAGGTGCAGTACACTGAAAGACTTTTTGAATACATTATTCATTCTCCCTCCAAAAGTAGCCTTCTGCATTTTAGATTTCATTATTCCTTTGATGCTCCTTAAAGATGCAAGGATATCTTTTCACACTCTGGCCCTTTTAATTTTTTTTTTTTTTAATTCACTACAGAGCTGCAATGTACTTTTCCCATTTTGCCAGAAGTTCTTGGACATTAAAAGCAGGACATTAAAAAATCTGTAGGCTTCCAGGCCTTTAGTATAATATTTGCTATCCCTGTCATTTTCAGAAAAAGCAGTCACTACATTAAAGGAACAAAGTCCCATTACTTTACTGTAAGCTAATAACCGGCAGGCTGTTTTGCATGTGTCTCATTGCAAAGGATTAAAAATAATTTCCTACTACGTGTGCTATGAGTGATCATAGCTGGTATCCACAAATCTACACACTTAGTATAATTCTACTTTTCTAATGGAAGGAGTCAGACACTGTACCCACAGTTATCCTTCAGGACGGTAGTGTCCCAAATTTCAATCCTCTGCTACCCAGTGTGGTAGCTGATGGCAGAATTGGGTGGTTTGGTTTTTGTGTGGCTAGTAGAGGATCGCAGTTTGGTTGATAGGTTTGGTCCCAAAAGGATTCGGTAAATTTGATAATCAACTCTTGTTTAAAAAGTAATCTGTGGGATGGCTTCAAGTATCGAGGTTAAATTTGGATGAGTAAATCCAAATGAGTACAACTATGTATGAGTAATACTAATTAAAGTCTATATGTGAAACTGGATAAATTTACCTATTAGGCCAATTAAGACTATTCTGAGTAATTTGATTTGAGGAAGCTTTAATATTTCCCTTGATTCTAGTGATAATCTTTCATCTGGAAAAGAAACACTTGAGCAGGTACACAGCACTTGTAACGGGCATTAACGGAGCTGTGCTTTGCAGAGCAATCTGGGGGGGCTGGGGCCACTAACTGGAACAAACATTTAAACAGAGATGCCAAACTACCCGTTTTGTTTCTGCAAACTGCCTAAGTAAAACACAACAGTTATGTCATGTACTAAATAACAAAGATTGCTTTCCTCATCTTTCTTCATTTACCATTTCCTTCTGGCTACCAGAGGCAGTGCTGCACTGCTGCTGCTACCAAGTCCTTGTTTTCAGCGTCTGTTTACAAATGGCTTGGGCACCAAGCAATGCTTTTTATCTAGGGAGGCAAAAGTAATTTTATTCCTGGTTTCTAGTCAAGAGATGATGACGAATAATGAGCATGCAAAAGATTTGTACAAATATGCTTAGGAGCATTAATATAAACATTTATAGTAATGGAGTTTGAGGGGTATTTTTTGGTGTTTATCTAGAAAAGCAGTCATATTGAGAGACTAATGTACCAAATTTAAATTTTTCCCCAATAAATAGGTGTGAGAGTACAATGCTTTGAAGGAGTTTGGGGAGAAGATGTTGACTTGTCAGTGATGACGGAGGTTGGCTCACTTCTGTGGGGAGGGAGGGGAGAAGAGAAAAAACGGGTAATATGTTGTAGACTTGTGAAGCAGGTTTCAGGGTGTCTCTCCTGTCCCAGGGCTGTAAACTACAGTCCAATCCATTAGACCAATAACTACCTACAGTCATACAGACTTGTATTAGGTATTCCCTTTTAGCAGAAATGCTGATGTGTATTCCAACAACCAAACACAACACAAGCCAACCAAGGATTTGAGAGAAAACCTGCTGATATACTTCAACGGTTCAAACACAACTACTTAAATATCAACATTATTTATAAGTGAAAGTATCTGCCTTAAACTTCTCTAAACTCTGTGGAAGAAAGCAGACATGAATGATCTGCTGGTACTCCACACGGTTTGATAGTTTGATTACTATTTTATCAGGTCTGTTCTACAAAAACACAGCATTTCTTTTATTCCATGGTGCAGGTGAAATGCATAGAAAGAATTACATTATATACAGATCAAGCGGACTAGTCAAGATTTATACTCATATAAATTGGAAGAGTGTAGATTTCAGCTCACTGCATAGTATTTTCTTGGCTAATTGGTTGTAAAATGGATTTGCAAGTCAACCCAGTATTTTCAGACTAAGCTACTGCAGCAAGACAGTGGGGTTGCAGTCTTGTAACAGGCACTTCTCCACTCTGTTCCCACATAAGAGCAGTACAAAGCCTTCCAGTGTAAGAAATGAAAATTTACACTTTTTTGAAGTGTAGAGTTCTCAAATATTTTTACAAACATCAGTTTTTGAAAATGTTTTGTTCATTTGCTATAGCTCTAAGTAACTAAACACAAGAGAAATGCACTTATAATGTTAAGAAAATGTTAGAGAAGTCACTGGGAAATTTTTTTCTTTTCTTCTTCCTGAAACCTTCACTGACAGCAACAGGAGATTGGATTTAAGTATCTATGTAACAACAGGTGAAGGACACACATTCACTCTTTTGCACAGCAGGCAGAATCATAGAGCTACCCCCACAGATGTTAATAATGCAAGAAGAGCCTCCTTCAGTTGTCGTAAAGGCAGGCAGTAAAGAGAAAAAATCACCCTTGGATTCATATCCACCTGTCTGTAAAAAGCACTGCTGAAAGCCCGATTATTTTGACAGATACTGAGGAGAGGCAAAAAAATAAGGACTTATTTAAATTACAATGAAAGAACTCAACGTATTCTAAAAGTATCTCAGGAATTTACAGTAAATAATGCTTTCAAAGAAGTGGTAATCATTCTGCATTGAAAGCTTCTGATCTTACCATCTTTACTTCAGATCATATTAGTACTGTGCATCATTACAAGAATGTGTTCTTTGAAGCATGTGCACTCTATCTTCCTTCTATTCATCATAAATACCCTCTCTGTGAAAGTACACTTTGCCACTGTGCACACATTTTTCTTTCTAAGATTTAATTCATTTCCTAAAGAAATGTCATGCAGAAATCAGTCTTGCCAGTATAAGTTCACAAGGCCTGATTCATTTAACAAATGATTTATTGACAACTGTGAGATAGAAAATAATGGAATGGTGTTAGTAAGAGCAACGTTACACATTTCCAACGGTGCATATAGAGAGGGTATATACAGAGGATGTTAATATTCTTTCATGAACAAGTGATACATAGCGAGAAGAAAGAAGAGAGCTTGTCATGGCTAACGGCTGGCTTCCAGCTTCTACTCCAGCTCCCTCTTTGTACTCACAGCTGATGTTATTGCATAAACCCTGACCTTTGCTGTTGTTGGTTTCATTGAAAAACAATAGCTTGTAGAAAAAGAGATAAGAAAACCAGTGTCCTGTTACGGAAAATGTAATTTTGATTGGTATCCAAACATAATCAGTTCTTCAAAGAAAACGTGACAGTTCAACCAAAACTGCGTATGTAGCAGCTGACCACAACTGAGTGTGGTAGTTAATGGTTTGATAGCTAATCTGGGAAGTATTTATCTAAGCAGTGTCACACATGGGGATGAAATACTTCTCCTCCTCCTCTCTTTCCTTCCTGTCCCTTTTTCACCCACTGCCAAAGAAAGCAGTGTTTGCAGCTCTCCAGGCTGAATACGCTTTGGATTTCTTCATATGATGTAGATAGAGATCCTTTTTATTTTCTACTAAACAAGACACAGAAAAAAGAACCAATTCCCTGCACTACACATTTATCTATATATTCCACAAGCTCGGTGGGATCCTAGGGTATCTCATAAAAACAAAGATTTCCCCCAAGCTGTCTTCTGCTCTCGTATTCATCATGACTAGAGCGACTGAATGTGACCTTCAGCACGGTAAGTACTTCCATGTCCCCAAGTCAGGTGTTAAATCATCCATACTTTAGTTCAATGGATCCTGGAAAAGAGTCCAAGCCCTAATGTCAGATGCTCATGCTCCTGACTCCAAGTACCTGCACACACCCTGGGCAGAGAGCGCCTCGTCCTAGCCAGAGGCACAGAAATAGTTTTGGAATCTTGCTTGTCCCGGAGGACTGAGGAGCTGGGGCTGAGCCGGCAGGGAAATGCCCGGTGTGCTCCAGATCCGAAGCCCAGAAGCCTCGCGGGGAGCTCGGCACACAGGGGCTCCTGCAAAAGACCATTTTAATTCCCAGAAAGCAGCAACGGAACATCACTGTGCTGAACCAGAAAGCGAGCAGTTCCGAGTGCAGTCTGTCCCACCAGACTGTCCCCCCAGAGACTTTGACCCTTTGCCAAATTTCTAAACCCCAGCACTGCATAGTTGAGAAGTTGGTACTTCTAACTAACCCATCATGCTAAATGCTATGCAAATATAGGAAGACATGGTTCATGCATGAAAAAGTTCATGCTCAGATTTTCTTTTGGATGAGTAAAAAATCCTCAGTCCTTCTTTGTGTTCCTGAAGAAATTATCTGACGAAGAGCAGGCGAAGAAATTATTTCTACAGATTTCTAAAGTGCAAAAAGTGAGGAATATTTGGCATGCTTCATTAAGCACAGATGAAAATAGAAAACATTTTGAAAACATATAGTTTTATAGCATATAATATTTCCACAGGATTCCGTACAAAAAACAAAAAGATTAAAATCTGTTCCCCAGCAAGATAATTTAAACCCGGAGTAACACTCCCCAGTAATCAGTCTGCAAATAGGATGATGATTTAACTGAGACCCTCAAAATCTCTGTAACAGAAAAGCAAGAAAACCTGATGAATTCAATTGTACTACATTGCACTGTCAAAATTATAAAGTGAAAATGTTAACTCAACCTACAGGCCTTTTTACTGTGTAGCAGAATTTCAGAACTAATTTAAAAAAAAAATCTCAAGCACCCATATTTCATGAAGACCAGTCTATATATTTTCCTACGTCAGAGGTATGTTGAACGGGAAACCCAGGAGATACGAACTCGGGCAGTGGTGTATTTACAGCGAACAGTCACAAGGTAGCAGCACAAAGCGTTAGTCTACAGAATTTCTTGAAGATACTATGGAGGTGGAGGTGATGTGTTATCAGTCACCAGGACACAGCCGTAAGTGTGGAGGCAACATAACTTACCACAATTAAGTACTTAGTGGGGAGTAAGTTCAGTGCTGGGGTAGCCTGCGCTAACCTTTGTGAGCCAGCGAGCAAAAGCCCAATAAAAAGAACGGACTCTTTTTTTGATCTGCTGCAGACAAGAGAGATGTGTTACATGAGCCAACATCAGAGCACCGTAAGACCAGGGAACAGAGAACGTCTGGTAGGGTCGTGGAGGGGAACCTTACGTCTGGCAGCGTCTCACAGCTTACAAATTGGTTGCTCAGTTCCTCAGCTGACCTGCTTTCGAACAAGAAATGATTGTTTTCCCCTATCAGTACCCTCTATATGTCCTTTTTAAAAGAAGCAATAGGAAAAAGGATATATATCAATTCTCTACACATCACACCGTATATACACTATGATGGAATAACGTACACATGTACAGTAACTTGGAATTCTCAAAAGTAAGTAAATCCATATTCGAGGAAATAAATGTAAAGGTCAATAGGTCAGGAAAGATTAATAAAGTCGTTCTTGAGCTCCTGTGAAGGGAAGAAGCACTCACAGACATGAACGGAGATCTGCAGTATAGTTGTAGCTGAACATGCCCAGATTTTTCAAGAACTGGATTTTTTGGCTATTGATCTGCCAACCACTTTTTCTGTAGGAGGAAATTCAGTTATCCACTAAGTGAGTCTTTTTCACCTAGTTGCTTTTGTGGAAGTTGTGTTTGTTGTCCATCCGTATCTTTTATTGTATCTCAGAATAAAAAAATTCAATAGCTGCTGCGTTGAATTCTAAAGATCATTATTCCACTTGTTTAGAAAATGAAAATGATACCCGCTTTTCTCTCCCCTTACTCTCACCACCAGTTCACTTTCAAACAGTTTGGTATATTTTACACAATTAAAAAAAAAAAACCTTTTGTTAACTGGTGTTGCCTGGGCAAATGCTACAGATGTTCCCAATTATGTCGTCGTCCCTGTCATCAGAATGAATTTGTAAACCTCTGTTGAA
This sequence comes from Fulmarus glacialis, assembly GCF_000690835.1. Lineage (NCBI taxonomy): Eukaryota > Metazoa > Chordata > Aves > Procellariiformes > Procellariidae > Fulmarus > Fulmarus glacialis. The sequence goes on along the minus strand of NW_009186906.1, from coordinate 85,903 downwards.
TAAAAGCTCTCTAGTATAGGAATCACTATGACTTCTCTCTTTTAAAATGTGAAATCATTTCTCATTACTTACTACAGTTCTACCATAAAGCCCAGCGACCTCCCCATTGTCGGGACACTCACTGCACTCCCTGCCCGGTGCCGTGGGCCCCATCCCAAAGCCCCACCCGGATTTCCTCTCCAGCTCAGCATCCACTTTCTGCACATCAGTAAAGCCAGATTCATTCATTTCACATGGCCTGTGTCTGGCTAACGTTGATGCCAACTACTCTTTCTCTATTTCTTCAACTCTCAGCTATCATCAACGCAGTTTTCTCGAGAATCTTGTTCTCCCATGGCTCTGCCTCCCATGTTTTTCTGCCTGTCTTCTACACGTCCCGTTCGTGCTCTCTGCAGCAATCTGGGAGAGGTCCTCTCTCCTCACCCTTCTTTTGTCCTCCACAAACAGAAACTCAGCTCGCTTTCCAACACATGCATGTGAAGGACCGATGGATTGACTTTTTCCCATCAAATTGAAATTTCTGTCCACGTTTCATACATCTCCTCACAAATGCCAACTTGTCAGCTTAAGATCCCCACAGGCAGAACAGATCTCCTCATCGTGCCCCTCTAGTGTTCAAACCCCTTCCTTGGTGATCTTCTCCCACCCCTCTTTCTGTTACCTTTAAGCGGGGCTGTAGCCTTTCCTGGGACTGTGTCAAACTTTAGTTCTGCTTAAATTTTTTGCAAAGTCTCCGTAAACGATGGTTTAAAACATGGCTTTTCCAATCCATTCTCACATGTAAGCAGCTTTCATCAGCTTTCCTCCTGACTATTCTCACGCTCTTGCCTCTGGCCTTCCTGAATCCTACCATCTCCTCTTCACATCCTTCCAAAAAGCTTCTGTGAAGGTAATTTTGCAAAGATGACGTAGCCCAGCTCCTCATGCTGACCATGCTATCCTCTGCTACCTGCATTTCTCCACCAGCCTCCCAGTCCCCACTGCATCAACATAAGCTCTAAGTCTCTGTTTCAGGACCCTTTACAGTTTCTATTTTACTTCTAATCATACCTCTACCAAACCATCACTGACCTCTCTCTGTTAATGATGACAGCCTTTGTTACCCAGTTGCTAAATTTTGGAACAAGTATCTTCAGCTTTTCTCGTCATACCTGTCAGAAACTCTCTGTAAACATCTGCAAAGTCATGTCAGAATTCTTCTTAAAACTCAGCTTTAACATGATGCCTACACTAACCCAGACAAATGCATGAAAATTAGGCACTGAGGCACTGACTGTAAGATTGCCCATACTGCTGACCTGTATTGTCACATTTTTAATTAGCATTGCCAGTATTGTTTCTTCTCTTTGCTTCATGTAGATTGTAAACTTTTTGCTTAGAAACCATCTTTTTATTCTGCTTACATGAAATGGGCATAGCAAATATCCGACTCCCTTACTATCTTAAGCAAGTAAATTGTTAAGAGAAAGTTATTTTAAAATAGAGAACTATATAACCCCTTAGAGATGTATAAAATGTATTTTGTGAAGGGTAAGAAAATGAATATAGCAATTTGGCGCAGTGTCAGAAAGAAAACCCACGAACTGGGATGGATGATGAGGAGGTAAAGAGAAAATCCAAAATTCATGGCACTGTTTACTTCATGTAAATCTGGAAAAAATCTAGCGGTATCAGTGAAATTATTTCATATTTGTTTAACTGAGAGGCTGTACAGGATGCAATTCAGCCATCTGTGCTTGGCCCATCTGTACTTAGAAAAGTACCGTACTGCCGTACTGTGCTGTTTCTGCTGTCAACCTTTGGAGCCGATACAAGACACGCCAAGGAGTGCAGAATGGTAGCTGACAGCACATCGATTAAGACCTCTATCTCAGATTGTCTCCTCTCCAGCCACTTACAGACACACTTCAAATCAAAATCACTAACCAAACCTTCCTAAGAACTGCTTGAAATTACCTCCTCGTTCCTATATTGTACAGGTATTTCTACTCTTCTAAGGGAAAGACAAACTCCTACCGTCAGTCAATAGTTATATATAAAAATAAGAAAATAAATAGTGCTCTAAGTAATAGAACTAACAAAGCCTGCTTTGCTTCGGATCTGTTTCCTATGTCCCAACAGCTTAAGCCCATGCAACTCTGCAATGCCACACGTGCCAAAGCCATCCCCAAATTCCCCCTGAAACACGTCCCTTCCCACAAAACTAACTCTCCAAGGAGCAGCTGTGGGGACTTCCCCGCTCCCCGCGTGACCGGTACAGGCCAAGCAGCCCAGGGAACTGCTGAGTCTCTCCTTGGGTCTCTCTTCTCAGCCCACCTCTCAGTTCTGTCCCAAACCAGTAGGAATGACCACCTCTGCTACTCCGAGTTGACTTACAGGCTCCACAGGTATGAAACAGGTTGTACAGCCTGTGTTACAAATGCCTCCAATATATCTCAATGCAATAAAGGAAAAGAGTACTCCATACAGATAATTCCTCTCTGTGGGTTTGTTTATTTTGAAATTCGGAAACATTGTTTTGAAGCTATTAAAGTACAGATGTTGAAGCCTTTTCCCTGCTCTGTGATTGCTGCAAAGAAGCAGCACTTCTGTATTTAACAAGGCACAGGGACAGCACGTGCAGAAGCACTTGCAGGTCTTTGCCACTGGACGTGACCTCCTTTCATTAGTTTCCTTGCCTCTTAGATACATCAATAAAGGCAGCTGCAACAAATTCATATCTACATTTTCAGCAAACACTGCAGTTAAGAATGAGTGGTCTGAAACAAAGCCTTACTATTAGAGAACTAGCTCTGCACTGCAAAGGAAGTAGTAAAACCCACTTAGCCATGAATTAATACATAATCAACAACTGACAATAATTATTTCAATATAGTGTTCCTGACCTGCTTCAACACTTCCTGCCTTTTTCCTAATCATATTTTTTAGCAGGTTTTGCACTTGATTTCTTACCCACACAGGCACTTAGTAGTTTGTATTTTCCATTAATTCTCTCTGTAATAATAAGTATCACTTCCCTCTGAGACAGAAGTGTAAATGATTGGCTCTTTTTTTTTTTAATGATGAGAATGCAAACCTTGTGACTTAGGGCTCAGCAGAGCTCAACACATCTCATGGACCTTTACTCTGATAAGACTTTGCTACAGAATGTGAGAATTCAGTGAAGTGTGGTAGGTGTAATTAAAATTCTGTTATGCTGCTGATCCACAGGCTGATAAATTCTATAAGCTTTAAATTGCATTGGTTTGTTAAAAAAAATTGGCTGTTCATTTCCTTGTAAAAAACTATATCAATTTAAAGATGGTGAAACTGTAAATCTGAAATGAATTACAGTAGTTCACTGTTTTCAGAATAAACAGAGGTCTATGTACTCTCCTACCAAGAGACTTAACACTTTATGCAGAGTGCAGTGAACCAGTTTAATAACAATTACAAGCCAAAGGGATCTACATGCACAGATTGCTGACTGGTGGAATATTAATCCACTTTCTTCCATCCAAAGTATAAACTTCTTAATGGAAAATACAGAGATTTTCCAGGAACAAAAGGTCACAGGTTCAAATCAAAATGTAATGTATGTGATTTTTTTATTTGCCATATATTGAAACAAATCTGAGTAGGTGAAAATAAGCCTGGCATCAAATGTCATGATGTGGGCAGATCTTCTGTTTGCCCTGATTTGAAATAAAATTTCTGGCTATTTTCCTCGTGTGTTAATGGCAATATTTCATCGTTACGAGTCTAATCACAGTATGTTCCACATGGAATATTGTAAGTCAAGAACCCTGTTTACTGGTCACATGGGCTTGCAAGTTCAAAGAGACTGGCCCTTCTGGAAAAGCTACCCTTTATCACATTTATCGGTCTGTGAAATGCAGAGTAAAAAGTCATCTGTTACAATCTTGTCTAACAAAATATTAACACTTACTCTTTCACAGACAGCAGCAATTACTCACAGGGCTGTAGAGATAATGGGAAGAAACTAATTGAAATGACTTTACACATGCAAGCAAATTCTTGAATTAAAATCAGATGAAAGTCAGATAAAATTGCACCAGGTTTTAAGCCGAAGCCATGGAATAAGTTTTTATTTAATGGGCATGCCTTCATTCTGAAAAGAATGTTAGCTCATGCTGCGGAGTATCCTTCGCAGATTTAGCTGTGAGTATTCATAATAAAGTGAGTAATAGTTATTATATGATCTTTTCCTCAAGTTATTTATGTAGTTAAGATGAGGAATAATATAGAATGAAGAGTATATAAATAGGATTAAAGCTTAGGAAATTGAAGATCAGAGAGGGCTGAAGAGCTGGAGTCGCTCATACATAGAAGAGAACCAGATGGACATTTACTAGAGAGAATCTGTTTATGAAGTCTTGTGCTCATGAGAAGAGAGTCAGGATCAAACAAATAGATTTGGGGAGAGGAGAGAGCCAGTCCGTACATGCTCAGGTAGTTTGTTGGTTGTGAATTGGAGTTGTGATGGTGCATGATAGATTCTGAGTATGCGAAGAGCGTAATTTTTGCTAGGAGACTAGGTGTATGAGCGCAGGAGAGAGGACAGAGCAGGATGCCGATACACAGAGCATGTATAAGCCAGCTGAGCCGTGATGGAGAAGGAAGAGAAAGACTGAGGTGCACTGGCGGACTGCAGCACAGCTTAGGAAGCAGGGTACAATGAGAGGGATGAGGAGACACGGACTTCCTTCCATTTCATTGCCACGCCACACATTGCTTCAAATCTTCTCATTTTCTCATTGATTTTCCAACTAAAATAATCAGCTACATCTTTATGTATAATGTCAACGGTTCTCAAGAGATTCAACTGAAGTCCTCTATTTCCTCTTTAATTTAGACTCTCAAGGTTCCAGTAGCTAACAGTAAGGCAAAAAATGGAAAGATGGGACTTTCCATTTGGTAATATCAAGCAATTACAACATTTTTCACTTCCAAAGTTATAACTGTGGCAACTTTTTTTTCCCTTCATGTAAATGAGAACACAAATGGGTACTTATTGCTGAAATCTGAATGCCTACCTTGACCTTTTTCATGACAATTTTTCACAGAAGCAGCAAATCTTGAAGGAAGCTTACATTCACTGTTATCTGTTGTCCCCATTTATTTGTCTTCTGGCAGATATCTGTCAGTTCCTTAAATATGTCATTTCTTACTGGGCTTTTAAAAATCTTTTTGCAAATCTGTTTGTATTTTACTGTGTCTTCCCAGAATTCTTTTAGAGTATCAGTAAGAGCTTGTTTACATATGAAGTTATTTATGGACAGGAAAAAACACATCTGCTTCCTTCAAGAATGATTCCGTGTGCAGATAACCCCAAGGCTATACTGTATTCTCAAGGCATTCCCAGAAAGTTAGCAGAGTAAGTGGTTAGAAAGTGCTTTGGGGAATAGGGTATCTTGTTTAGAATTAGGCTACAGTGATGTTAATCTTTTCCTTCTTATCTACGTACCTATGAGACATCTGGAACACTAGTGAGCCATTTCTAGAAAATATGTTTCAATATCCTTCTGAGGAGAATATAAAAGGACAAAATCCAGATCACCAGCAGTTTTAAGAGAGTAACTAGTTGTTTGGACCTCCACCCTACTTTACCAATCTGTTTTTCAAAACTGTGGACCACTAGGTATTACGCAAATATCATAAGGCTACTCATGAAAGTGTTTTTGTGGTTATTCTGCTGAAGTTAATACTGTTTAGAGACAGAGGAAAACACAGCACTATCACTGCAATAGTTGCCTGACTTACTCACTTGAAAGTTATTCACTTCTACTGGGTCAACGAGGTCCTTTCAGATCATCCACATTACTGTGTACATCTTATTCTCATCCCCGGAATAAAATAAGGAGGGTGCCAGCATTCAGTCCCTCCTCCTCCCAGAAACATAGTCCAGAATAAGCAAAGCAGGTAATAAGAGTGCGCAAGTAACGCAAGCCTGCATACAAACTGCATACATTTACATTTTACTGTAAAGCATGGTCTGTCTAAGCTAGACTCAAAGTTTTTGTGTTTTCTCCAACTAGAAGTCTGTATGGATACCATCATGCAGAGCCCATCAACAGAGGAAATGGAAATGAACATTTAAGTCGCCCAGGGAGCCCAACACGGAGGGAAATTTGGGTTTGCTTTGCTTGTCCTTCACCTCCAAATCCAATTAGGAGGAGCTGTGCTGGTGATACTGATCAGGCTTAGAGTAACGAAGCTACTGGCTTGGCTTCCTTAAATTTACACGTTGAAGCTCTTTGCTCCTTCCTGTAATTGCAGGCGCACCAAGCACAAGGTAAGATGAGTGCCAGCTCCTACATGGGGAGCGCTCAGTCCTCAGCCTGAGCGTGAACATTGCCGCGAATGCCGAAAACGTGAAGCAGCACAACACTGCAATGTTGCAGCAGCAGTTTAGTGTAAAAAGTAATATTTGAATCATTTCCCATTCTTGCTACAATCATTAACATAAAATCAATTTATATTGTGACATTTTCAGTTCTCATTATGATCTCTGTCACAAGAGGGAGGTTTTTAATCCCCCCTAAAGTCTTTAAGAGGCAGCAGAATAATATGCACTAAACGCACTGCACATTTTCTAATATGACCTTTTCATGGTTCTTCAGTTTGACTGCCTGGTCACTCCTGTTCTTTGGCTGCCTTGGTAATCTGAGAGGAACAGGTGGAACAGTAAATAATCAAAATACTGAATCTTTAAAAGGTTAACTTCATACTGCAAGTGACTCTTTTATAGGTTATATATACTGTATGTTCATATTCTGCAACCCAGAAAAAAGCTGGGAAGAAAAGTAAATGGCAGACTATGACTGTTCTCATGACAGTGATAAAAATTATTCAGGAAAGGAGTAAGATGGCTGTGTGATAGGTACTAATTTTATTCTGCCCATAGTTCATGTACTTATGCTGTGTGAAACAATCTACTCTTTATGGAGATGTGGGGAGCGTTAGTCACGCTTCACCCATAAAAGGTCTGAGAGCCTCAAATAGAGAATGATTCTGACACGGAAAGCATATTACGACCCAATGCTAATCCTCTTCCTGCTGTTGTGGTTTTGGGGTTTTTTTTGTATGAAACTTAAAAAGTAATCAGGAGTGAACCTAGTAATGAGTAAAATAAGTGGCAGTAACCCTCTTCTCTTGTTACTGTTTTAAACTGTGGCATTTACTGCAAAGGGACCCAAGGTCACGCAAGAAAAGAAGGGATTGCAAGTGCTGAGAGAAAATAGGGAGAAGCCAATATATCCACTCAAGGAGAGCATGGAGCAAATGTGGAGGATGTGACCTGTCATCTGAGTGTATTGCATTAAAACTAGAGAATCTCCTTTTGACTCTTTGATGCTGCCCTGCCATTACTTTCCCATAGCCAAGCCCAAGAACTCTCCCAGCAAAAGGGATGGGGAGACAGGCCGAGAAAGGAGGTCAGTTCCTGGAATGATTTCTGTACCAGTAGAAAAAAATTTTTCTAAGAAGGCCTGGACAAAGAGTATAAAATATCCCATGGAGTGATAATGTACCCCCACAATGCATTCACAGTTATATAGAAATAAGGGAATGGCAGAATAGGCGTCAAATGAATTAATAACAAACATGAAGGCCCCTATATCACAAAGACGTAAAACTTTTCTACAGCGTGTCTTCCTTCCAGGAAAATTCTTAGAAATGAACAATAACAACAACAACAAAAAAAACCCAAAAGGAAGAAAACTCCTCTTTAATGGGATGTTAGAAAGAATCCTATTATACAGAGAGAAGCGCAGCTCTGGCTGGAAGGGGTCCTTGTGTGGCAGGGGAGAGGTCACCTAACAAGGCACTGCTGAGTTTGTCAGAGGGCTTGGCTTGAAAGTTTCTATGAAGCTCTAACACTACGTCCTAGTTATTCATCCTAAGAAAGGAGGGGGATGAGGTTTTTCAAGTAGTTGAAACTCATAAGCAAGTTAACTTTCTGCTCATGTGTCTAGGAAGACTTTCAGAAAGGGGAAAAACCCACAACCAACACACAGAGAAGCTACTCTCTGTTCCCTCCTAAATGGCAATAATCTGTATTGCTTTGTAGCCTACAAAGCAATAAAGAGCTGCTAAGATTAATTAAACTCTGAAGGGAGGCTGAAGTGTTTAATCAATCACCAGTGCTGTTTGTTGCCACTGTACCATTCACAGAGACTATTATATAGCGATTTGAATTACAAAGCAAGGCATTTGTAACATAAGAAGGGCATTGCTAGTCAATTTTTTGATATCTAGTTCCAGGTATTGAGGATCTGCTTTTTCACAGTATCTGAAAACTGTTAACAAGTTCACTTCACACTGACCATTCACTTCAGTTGTGGGTGCTCAGCACTTCTGCAAAATGAGGCCTCAGAGTTTCAAATCAGGAACCTGGAAAATTAGAAGACGCAGCTAGCAACCCTTCGTGGAAAATCTGGCTTAGCAAGATGGGCAGCATTACAAAGGAAATCAGTGCCAGGAACTGCACAAGAATTAATTTCTCCAGGGCAGCACACATCAACTGCTCTGCCTACGTGACTTTTTTTTTCTTTATTTTCTTCACCCTTTGCAATTTGCTGCCTCTTGTGCTCTGCAGCTTTGGAGAAATACAGCGTAACTGTTGTCTCCTCTAGTATGCAACCTGACATATGGCCAAAACAGGAACATTCTGTAATGAATGAGAAAATGATGCTCTGGACTAAATGGTAGACAAACACGTAATTAAAAACTATACCATATTGCATACAGAAAAGGGATTGAATTAATCCTATCTGAAAGATGGACTCAGCAACCTCTCTCACTTTCAGGTGTACTTTGAAAACCAAACAATTATCTGAGAATGACTTCAATTATCAAAAGTTTTAAAACCACATTCAGGAATCTTCAAAAGACACTTTTCTTGAAAAAAGTGTAAACATGATCTTGCATAATCCCTAGGCTGGTGATATTCAGGTGTGAGATGAGAAGAAAAACATGGTAATAAGCCTTTGAATTCATGCACAAACCCTGCATTTGTTAATAGCATGTTTGCTCTTGCCTTCCATCCTAATAGTGGTTAACATGTACCTTTAGGGCAGCTAGGGGAACATACCACCAAATTATACATAATTCTAATTATCTAAGAAGGCCGTTTACAGAATCCTAAATACATATAATAGCAATGGGAAGGGTCACACTTCCTATGAATTAGTGTGAACTGAACTGCTTTAAACTCCTATTCTTTCAGAGCTGGCTTTATTTCTGTTAAAAGGAGGAGGCCATCAAGCTGTGAATACTCCAGGACAGCCCCCCCATAAATCAGTACTGACTTTAATGGAGCTATGAGGATTTACAGCAGGCAGAATCTTGGCTGGCTGATTGTCCAGAGAGTGTTAAAGCAACTGACAACTCTACCATTTGGAGAACGCTACTGAAAATAGGTATTCCCTACAACTTCTGATTTTTGGCATTTGCAAGACCTGTGTGTACGGTACAAGTCACTAATACTGAAAGATTTAAAGTCTATTTGAAGTAAAACGATCATGACAAGAAAGACAGAAAAAAGAGTTTTCTATAATGCTAACACCACACCACTTATTGTATACCATATATGTTAAGTACTCAAAGCACTTTAGTAAAAAAACATTCATTTCCTTTCATAATATGGTCAAGCATGGTATCTAACACACAGAAGTGAGAATCATTACTGCAGCTTTTTGAACTGATTACCACATACTTCAACAGAGAGCAGCAAATGCGATTTTAGGAGTAATATGAATCACTGATGTGGTCTGTGCAGGAGCTGGTTACATCTCCTTGACATGGAAGGATAATCTGTTACCACACTGACAATGCACAGAGCAACTATGAACTATCCTTCGATTACTCCAGTGCAGAACATGGCAAATAGAGGTTTGCTTTCATGTCCTCTTGCTGGAGATGGCTCCATTTTGGCCAGGTGTCAGGGACATTTGAACTTGCATTCGAAGGGTGTATGAGCAGGTTCACCCTGAGCAGAACAGAAAGGAGTAATTGGCATCTTCTGAGACCTGGGGTTACTAACAATTGCTTGAGGGACAGAACACTAAAGAATAAGAGAATATGGCTCATACCAGGTTCATTTAGCCTAATGCTCTGTGATGATGGCCAATGCCCAGTGCCGTTTAGGAGACTGTACAGTCCTACCTCTCCAGAACGTTCTTCCAACTTCTCATGATTTTTTGCTATTTAGAGCAGAGACAGATTAAAACCATGAACAGGAGGTGAAAACACAGATGCAGTGACTAAATGTCTCTGAAGTATGCCAGAACTGAAAAGCCTTCACAAGCAAGTGGAGTTACATCCAAGCAAAATCATCGCTAACAGAAAATACCTAATATCATGGGAAGTTACTGCACTCCTGGGGAGAAACTAATTTCCCCACGCCGACCCTGTTTTGCCCATGACGGTAACTGGCGGGTGATCCCCCGTCCCCATCTCGACCCACCAGCCGTTCGCGGTATTTCCTCTCCCCTGCCCAGCCGAGGAGGGCAGTGACAGGGCGGCTTTGGCGGGCACCGGGCGTCCGGCCAGGGTCAGCCCACCACGTGTTGAAATTAAGCTCATTCATTTCAAAGTCATGTCTCTGCCTCACAAACTGTCAGATTTCATTTTTAAACAGCTTTTTAAAAGGTCTTTTACTTTACCAAGAAGAATTACCCCCTCAATTCCTGACTTTCCAGTCCAGTCAGTAAACTGAAAAATCAATTATTTGCACAGCACTGGTTTTGGGGAAAAAGGCCGGAAGAGAAGACAAGCACATACGGAAGTCAGTGGGGAATCAAACGGAGAGTGAGAGAGAATAAACACGGAATTTATCCATAGGGCTGACAGAGCCTTATAAAGAGCTGACCACTATTCCTAATTTATATTTAGAAACACATGGGGAAAGAGAAAAGAAACTTTGCTGAAAGTGGAAAAGCTGGCAAGCGTCACAGCCCCGTACAGAACCCGAGTACTCCGACCCGGCAAGAGGGCAGATGGTCTCTGCAAATGATATTAACACTTCTCAGCAGAAGACAGCCATTTCAAAAAGTGAGGGAGAAGTTGGTCTCCAGAATCTGAAAAGAAATTAAAAGCACGTGCATGACACAACAGCCCCTGAAGCAAGTAAGTGTCTACACAAAAAAGGCCTGAGCAGAAATTGGAAAAGAGCCCGCTGGCAGTCCACCTGAAATGTCTTTCTATGGAGGAGAGTAATTACTGTTTTGGAAGGAAGCTGAGTCCAGCAATTAAAGCAAGAGCTTTAAACCTCTGCTAGAGGTTTCCTGAAGTATGTTATATGAATCATAGAAACTGTGTGTGCATTTGTTTACCTATGCATAAAAATGAATCCCCAATTCTCGGAGGCAATGTGAGGTTGAATCCATTAACATTAGTAAAGTGCCTAAAGAACTCAAATAAAGGGTTTTGATGGCACAAAGTGTTAAAATGCCCACGACAGGCATGTTGGTTAGTATTTAATGGCAGCAAGAGGGACTGGAATAAGAACATACTCAAACACCTAGACTGTGCTTACTTAGATTAAGATTATACAGGTTATCTGAGAAGAGTAATGTGAGGGAGCAAGCACTGCACAATAAATGCAGTTTGTTAAGGACTTTCTGTAGCTAGGCCACATGGCATCTTTCCAACCCAATTTCTTTATGCAAAACAAATCATGTTGCATAGATTTGCATGTTACTAACATGAGAAGAGACTTAATAACAACACAAATTACATCTCACTTAGGTTTCATTTATTATCCTGAATTAGCTGGTGAGTGACTATCCTCGTGCCTTATCTCTCTGCGTAAGCATTTACAGAGCACTTATCATTGTGGCATCAATGCCATTCCTTATCCTTGCTATCATGCCTGGAATATGTATACAAAACAGTCATCTGTGAAATAAAGCAAGCTAAGTTTAACTTTGCATCTGGGTACTCTGAAGGAGGAAGAGAAGTCATTTGCAGAAGCCCAGGGCATTCTGTTCTATTAAAATAAAACTTCCAGAAAGTATCTAGTACTGTAACTGCTTTGCCCTACAGCATTAAGACTAGTATTTTCAATAGAATGTGTACACCCAGCTCCTTTGTAAGCACCAGTCTAAATCTGAAACCAGTCCTTTACAGCCTGTCTAAAACCTACCCATAAAACCAGCTGGCTGGCTGGCTCTCTTCTGGCTACTTTCTTCTCTTCTTATTCACTGTGACCTACAGCTAAGGACATTTTTCACACTGCAGATCCACAGAAAAGACTCTCATAGTCTTGTTAAAGACTGGCATACTTGACTTGCAATACAGAATCCTGCATTTGTTTCCTCGGGGAAATAAACACTTTTAAAGAGGCTTTGGAATTCTAAAATGACTTAAACAAATACAGTGGCCACACTAGTAATAAGTGAATCAGTTTTCTACTTCTCACAAAAATGTCTACAGTGAGGAATTTGGATTTTATGTGCCTTTATAGAAACTCATCTACAGCTTTACTTTTTTATTGCTCACATGTTCTCAAGGGAAGCCAATTTCTCTTTCAAGCAGCAGTGACTTTAGTAAGTCAAAGCATCCAATTGCTAGAGGATGGTTTACTTTACCTCTCATCACTGAAACCCCGCTGTGGAATACAATCTGTTTTCAGAAGAGCAAAGAGGTGAAGGACAAAAAAACCCGGCAATTACTTTAAGACTGTGAAGAGCTTGGAGACTGGTATTCTCTCGCATCTGAATTAAGGTGAGAAAATATATTGGTCAAAATGTTGCCAAGGAAAATGCTCTGTCACTGAGCATGCTGAGATTTGTCTTGCTGGCATCTAGAATATGAAACTGTAATATAACAGTATATAATGTTTGCATTTATGGCTGCTTTTTAAGGAAGATTGCACCAATTTGTTAACTCTCCTTTAGGATAGACATTGGGCAATGACATGATAATATATTCACAGTTTGCACAAATAACAATAATTCCATTATTTCATGACTAAAAACTTTCTTGCTACTCTCAATCCCTTGCCATACCAGTGAAATAAGCTTCTGAATGTCCCCCTTGACTATCTACTTGAAAAACAACTGCTTTTCAATCTAAATTCATGCAACACCTTTCTTAGGGATTCCACCAGTCTAAAATATAACACATTTAATGCTTATTCATATATTTGAAGCACCAGGAGAAATAAAACACAGTATGTTTCGCTATCCATGTTGCCAGAGAAGCACTGTCTTTAGCATTAGCAAAAGAGCTGGCCATACAATACTTTCATATACACAGCAACTCTACCACAAAGAACTGGTCATTTACCCAGACACATTTCAGGTTTTCCAATGAGTATGCTGTAACACTTTCTGAGGTTACTAAATCATCAGAGCAGGCTTGAAGATAAACCTTCAGATCATGTGTAGCAAAATCTTGTGCAAACTACAGAGGGAAGAAAAAACACACCAACCCTCAGTCACTTCCAATCACCTTGTAAACATACGTTATACTGAGCAACCTCAAACTCTTCATGTTTTTTTGCAAAATTGCCAATTACGGAAATTGGAATTCCAATAATAATTGGAATTTTATTGGGGATTATTTACAAGCTTAAGCTGTAAATATTCACAAATATAACAACTTCTTGTGACATTTGCTGTTAAAAAATATCCCCAATCAACCAACCAAACATAAACGTGTTTGGAACCTGATAGCTTTTTGCCGTAAAATAAGAAAATATCTCTCTTTATAGTAAGTTAAATGCAGGAGCTCCTCTGTGGCCTTCACTGCTTAGAGTGTGACACACAAGTCCAGGCTTGCTTAAAACCTAAGCTGCTTTAATGCAATTCAGTTTCCCAAGGTCAGGAGGAGGAGTTTATTTCTGAACCCTTGTTCCTAACAGCAGCGTCATGCAACATGAAATAGCACCACCACCTATCAGCAGGTTCTGAATTTCTTTTGAAATGCAAAGACCTGCCAATGAATCTCCTTCTCAGAAGCTTAATATATTGTTTTCACTTGCATCTTCTTTATTGGCACTCTTTTATACCTGTACTTCAATTGCACACAGCATCTTTCCTTTATTGAGGGTGCAGTTAATCAGCTGCTTCCATAAAGCACCACATAAATTCTGTTTTATGAATTTTTTGTCACAAGAATGTAGCCAAATGCCTTGTGCCCCAAGACTCAGCAGTAACACATCACCTTTGTACAGCCTTGCAAAACTGTGATGGAAATTACAGCACCCCCGAACAGAAACTCCTCAATCACCTTTACTATGGTAGTGTTGGTAATGAAAAAATAGAATCTAATGATGTTTAACAGACAGGTCTTAAAAAAGACAGCGAGAACAAGAAAGAGAGGAAAAAAAATCAGTCTGGGTACATGAGTGGATAGACGTCTGCAAGGTTGCCCTTGCAACAGAAGAACCTCGACAGTGTGAAATGCTGCCATGAGCTCACATTTTCCCCATCTCTTACAAGTAGCAGATCTCTTCCTCAAATTCCTCATTCATTTTACACCCTAAACTGTATGACTAAAAAAATCTCTAGAATTATGTGCAAAAATATACTCTTTTTGATTTAATGCATACTGAAAGAATTGCCTTAGAGCTATATTTATACTATCATTTACATACGTATACCAGGCAAATGTCTTCAGTGCATGTTTTCCGTAGTGCTGTAGCGTTAACTTTCAGGAGATTGGACTTTTTACCTTGCCTTTGTCCCAAGCACAAAGTGGTCAGGAGAGGAGCGGCTTAGCTCTAGGCTGAGGTAGAGAAAAAGAAAAACTCATTCTTCCTCCTATTTCAGCTTGAAATCATCTCTGATGAGCATTGCTGATCCAAACTTACAAAAGACTCCAGATGAGGTCTTACCAGTGCCCTGCAAAATATTACCAGTATTTCTGGAAATGCCTCTCCTGACATACCTGAGGATCATGTAAGTCTCTTTCACAGCTCATAGTTGCTCATAGTTATTCTGTGACCAGCTACCAGACTAAGGTCATTTTCTCCTTTAGACATTTCTAACGAAAGAGCTCTTAGATTAAAGCAGATGTTCATATTATTAGACCCCAAGTGTATAATTACGCACGTTGTGCTAATGAACTTCTTCCCATTTCTATTGCTCCAGTTCTCAAGGACAAAAAGGAACACTTTTAAAGAAATGTGAAATACTGTCCAGTGTTTTTGCAACCAGCTTGGCTTCTTTTCATAAAAACGTAAACTGAACAGATAACACTTCCTCCCACTTGCTTCTTTACTGAAAAATCGATTTTAATTATTCATTGCCTTCTGGGTAACAGCATTCTCAAATGCAGTTACTGTATACGCTATATAGCAGCCACCATATGTCTTTCCTCCTCATACATTCAAAAAAATCAAAACACTTAAAAATTATATTCGCTAATAAAAACAAACTGTGCTTTAAAATTTCTGATCTGTTTTTTTCGTTGAGAATTTCTTGTTTGCTTATGGGATTTTACTAAATCGAGGAAAGCGGTTCATATATAAGCTTCATTTAACAATCTTAAATGTACAAGGCGAAGATTGGTATGAAAGATTATTTACTTAAAATGTCCAGAATGATAGTGTTAACATGTAAAATGAAAGGGAAGCATGATGCATACTTCATAACACTGTTCAGTTTTGTGCTTTTGACAATTTTCCTCAAATTAATTCTCTGCTGCCCACCAACAATGTAATTTATAGATAAGGTGCTTCATCTATGAGACACTTCTTCCAACGCTTCTCCAGCTCATCAGGCTCAGAAGAAAGGGCTGCAAACGAGGGAAGGCTTTGCAACGTTACACAGGCCAGGCTCACTGCACTGTAGGTCCTCCCTTTTTCTGGATGGGATCAGCTAGAAATAAACGTTGGGTTTGATGCAAAGAAAACTCAAGGTCTGCAAAGCTTCCCTGTGAATTCAGTTTTTTCAGGCCCTTAAGCTCTTATCGGGAAAAGTGCTAGACTGCTACCTTGGCACTGGCACTTACGGAGACAAAGTTGTTTCTGGTGTTTCCTGGGTATCATTCCAACTCAACATACCTCAAGCAGAAGCTAATTAATCCCTTTGTGAAAACCACACAACAGCATGAGGCACCTTCTATATATAACTATTTTCTTAACCACACCTGAATATTGTACCATAATGTTAACAAAACATGTATTATGCTTGAGAAATACTGAGGCATGCCTTTTTCGCAGTGAGATATTACAGAGATCAACAACTACACACCATAATTGTTTGGAAAATCATGTTGCAGACAAAGATATGTTTTTTTCTCACTTTACAGTCCCAAATGAAGCCTAAGTTTGGTTGTCTCAACTAAAATGCTCAGGGAACTGTGTTTTTCAAAAGATCATATCCCTTCTACTTTTTTTGCACCTTAGACTCTCAAGAATATTTGCAACCCTTTCAAGAACTGAAAGCCTAAACCTGAATTTCAGTTGTGAAGGATTTAACGCATTTGTAACACGCAACTCGCTGCCTGAAATGACTGTGACATGACTTTATTTTACCCAGTTTTCATTTTTCCTGTTGACAGGGATTGCCTGATAAGTAAGTACTTGCTGTTATAGACCATACTTACAATTTAGACAATAGAAGAATCTGCCTGTTGTCTGTGCCTGATAACTCCCAGGCCCTGACTACCGTTGTCAACAATTGAGAAATAGGATATGCTGATTACGTAAAATTACCCTCAGCCAAGCAAGATGGAGCCAAATCCAAGAATATACTGATATCATATAAAGTATATTCTCATACAGGAAACTAAACTGTTTTTCCATAAACATACCCTTCTAAACAATTAGTCATGAAATTCTGTCTCACTTAGTGGAACACAATATTAGAAAATTGTAATTAAAACTAAGTTGGAAAATCATCATATAGTAAACAGATTGCTTGGACACAAGCTTAGCCACTTTCTATGTTACTATTCATTAGAAATATTGTAAAGGCATGTCTGAACGCTTGTCCCCTAGGGGACTAGGGCTTTGTAATTCAGTTCCAAACACAGATCTGACTGTCCAAGCTCGTCCCAAGGAGATCTCCAGAGAGGCTGGACACCTGCAGGGAAGGTTAAACTGCAATTTTGAGCGACCAATCCCAGTCTTCAGAGTTTGAGCCTGTATCTGAAAAATTAACTAAATAGATACATGTATGTTTTAACATTTGGGACAGAAAGATTCTATGCTGGCTGCCTGGAAGCTTTTCTAATATTCACATGTATTTTTTGTGTTGCAGGATATTTTAGTAAGTGTTTTCTCTGTGGATGATGGACTCTTGTCTGACAGAGATGGTCTTGAGACAAATAATTCAGATTTTAATAACTCACAAATGCAGATACTGACTCTCAATCTAGTCCATCTCTAAGGAGAGATGTCTGCTTTACAGGAAGCAGATAACTTTTTTTTTTTTTTAATTTACACACAGTCCATTAAAGTGAATTACAAAAAAATGAAGTTCTTCAGAGTAAAATGAATGTAGAGATGTCCCTGTTGGGATAGCGAAAGCTGTAAAATATGTAAGCATATATATTTGGAATGAGGTGGTGATATCTCAAATACCATCTCCCTTCTTCTGCACTAATAAACAGGGAATTAGAAACCGAAAAAATCAGAACTAATTTGACACAAAGCTGAGAACTGCACAGAAAGTAACAAACTCTCTGGAACGATCAATTAGTCCCCAGTCTATATTCATTTATACCATTATAGACTCAGAATAACTTTACCAAAGGCAACTAGCTCGACATTGTTGATGGAACTATTCCAGATTTATACTGGAGTAACCAAAGATGGAGTTTAGTCCTTAAGATACCAAAGGCAAAACCAAAACAAACAACCAGAAAAAGATGTGTTTGAAATTTCAAAAGTCTTATTTTCCCCTGTATTTTATTGAAAAGGTTTGGGTTTTTTTTCCTCACACTAGGGATGTTTTAGCTTACCACTGCAGTGATAAGCACTATAATTTATTTCACTGTCAGGTTTCTGGAGATTTTACAAACTTTTTTTGTATTAAATGTTAGGGAAATATTCCCCAAAATGCAAAAATCAATATCCATAAGAAAAAACTATATGAAACCAGTCTTTTTTTTTTTTTTCTATGATGAGAGAGATTTTAGTGCTTTAATTATCATTATCAGCACACAAACACCTGCTGTTCCTAGACGGTGTTTCTATTAACACAGTGTGACACTTCAATAGTTTTCTGTTGGCTACCCAAAGTCAAACTACTTTTCTTGTCTGAAAATTATTGTTACTTGCTGGCACTAAGTGTTTACTATGTCTGTCATTTTCTAACCTTTTCTTTAAAAAGAAATCAATAGCCATTTTAACATTTTGTTTAATAAGTGTTTATGAAACTCTGATTACCATCGAGCTGTCTAAGTACGCTCTTACTGTGTTTTGTGGGCTTATACACCCTGGTGGCATTTGCATCCTTTGCATATCAAAGCAGGAGGTTATCTGCAAACAAATCAATTTGTTTATAATAGTTCCCTTTTAGGGGTGACCACTCCTGGGCAGGGGGTGACACCCATATCCACTGATCAGCCTGGGGCAACACTACTGCTATAAATGCTTATGAAAACACAAGGACTTGCCTCAGCCACAGAGAGCTGCCAGAGAAGTAGCACAGCCTTAGAAGTTTTCTTTCATAAGATTTCAACAGGATTTAAAAAAAAAATCCTACTGTTTTTAATATAATTACACCAAGACACAGTTATTTTTATGCAGTTCCTGTCTCCCGCTGCCGTCTGGGATTAGTCTTTATTTAGCGATGATGAAGAGTTACGTCTCACGTCCTGGTTCAACCTCAAAAAATTGTGACAGGAATTCTGGCTCAACGTTATTCTATCGGCATGTTACCTTGTTAAAGAGATGCATTTACTGAAAGTGCAAATCCTGCTGACAGTGATGTTGCTACTACAGTCAACATCGTTTCAGCAAGTACCTGAAAGAAGCAAAGTGAACAGTATGCTCCTTCTAGTGCTGCCTTTTCCTCCTTTCTGTCATTTTTGCCTCTATAGCAGAAGCTGTCTGTTATATTTTGGAGCCTGCTGTAATTTGATCAAATCTAAGGAAGATCACGCCGAAGAAGCGATAGCTAGTCTATGGATGGTATTGTCCCTAACTCGTCTGGGGTCTGGTACGATCAATGCTGCTGTGCTGAGCTCCAAAACCTTAGAGCCAGACCAAAATGTAAAACAACCCCTCGAGGGGACAATTCTTTCTCCTTTTCAAGTTCATGTCAAAGCAGGCTTCACATATACACCCGAGTGCTTTTTGTGTATAATTGTGCAAAGTACAAAAAATACCTTAATTTATGCTCTGTGGTAAAAAAGCGTTCAGGTATCAGAGGTTCAAACCTGAATTTACTCTTCAAGCCTAACAAAGCTTTTTGGGCAGGCAATTCTCTTGTACAACACAGCTACGATGGAAAATGCAGCAGTCTGAAAATACGCATTTCATTTCTGTTGTATAAATACTTTGCACATATAATTCAAAACCTCAGTATGTGCAGAATGAATGGTGGTGAAAAATCCAATAGTATTTGCTCAAGCTGGAAAGTGATTTTTGATACGATGTTTGAAATCTCTTTATATTCTTTCTTTGTGAAGGATTGAGCCCTTGAACTATACCATTATGACCACCTACATCCTAAAATACGATGCTCACATATTTGTGAAAAAAAAAAATTAGAATTGTTTTGTCAAATGAAAAGTTTACAATTCACATTATGTGTTGGCTAATTATACATTCACAGTCAGTTGTAGTTGCGAACAGGAAAAATACCACATGAATTCTATAAATAGTTAAAGGCCTTTTCTTATAAATATTGATATCCTTAAATGTAGTCAAATTACGTCAGTCACTAAAGACAATGGACCTACTTACTCAAGCAGTAACTCCTGAGTACAAGTGTTCGCAGTGACAAGACTCAACTCACAGCACAAATTAGTTTTTGAATTGATAATTAAGTCATTTGCTTTTTTTGAATTTCAAACAATGAAAACAGCCAAGAAATGCATATTTTCAGCTACCACTATAGGAAAAAGTACAGCTTCTCAAAAAGAAATTATTGAGAATTATTTGCTAGGACCTAGAAAAATGCATAGGTTCAAAATGATAGTTTTGTGTCTACTTTAAATTTAACTATGTGTACTACCTTTCTCGCATTTCTCTTCCTGGCATGACTAATGTCTTTTGTTTATTGATGGCTACATTCTGCATTCTTTACTTTCTTTTTCCCCAATAGTTTTTTGCTAACTTTGGAATGTAGATACCAAGCCTTAACTTTTCCTCAAAAAAAGGAATATTAAAAGCTGCATAAACTGAGAGGGAAGACCATTACCTGAGGTCTTCACGGTGAATCCTGATGCATGCAACCCCTATGAAAGCTAGTGATACTTTCCACCTCAAAGTAGATACATCAGCTGATTTTGAGACAGAATGGGGCAATACTTTGCATACAAGGTTATATTGTGCCTTTTCCTTCTACCTTCTTGTTGTTTTCATGAAAAATTTTAAAAGGAAGCCTTACAAAATAATCTGGCTTCTGAGTTGATCTACGAGATTCAAGACACCTCCTGCCTTCTTCGGGGAAGTACCATACTTTTAAAGTGTGATAGCTACTTATCATAAGGCCTTACAGATCTGTCCTGATTTGCTAACAAAAACCTAGAAGATTCTGCAAGTGATTTATCTGCGAGGGTTCTGCAGTACCTGAAACTGTTCTGCATGATGACTTGTTAATTGTATGCCATGGAAATTCCTTCCCCCTCACTTCTGCAATACAGCAAAGTCATTTAAAAATTGTGGATGTTTTTGAGGTTAAATGACATTGATTAAAGATGTTTCACTGAATTTGAAGGGGAGCAGTAACTACCATTGATCACCTCACTATATGTAGCTAGCCTAGAAATCAATGCAAAGATGATGTACGATTTGATGGGAATGTAAGTGATATAATTTCAGAGTGACATAAATAGCAGCAGTTTTAATGTTTCCCATTCAGCAACATCTATTGCTCGGTTATAAATGCTTCAGGATGATCAGATTTTCAAAACAGACCAGAAAGAGCCTTATACGTACTAAGTGCATGGAGGACTTCCCACCCAGGTAGTGAGTTACAAACACCAACCTTCGCTAAGAAATCCTCTGTAGTTTGTGGACGTGGTTAAGTATTGACCACACAACCACACCAACATTTCCTTAGGCCCAGTGGCCTCTCCATCACACCTCTTGTAAGGGCATCACCACCTTGCAGTAAAAGCTACAGTAAAGGGACTTGCATTTAATGGATCCTTCCTGAGCTATTCCAAGGCTAGCTCTGCACATGAGTCTTGATAAAACACACCTCCTTCACAGATATAGGAGAAGATATCAGTGATGTGGTGTAGGAATATAAAAAAGTATCAGGAAAAACTAGCATTTGTATATCAATCAAATAATATGTTCTCATTCACATTATTAGCTTTTTTGCTTTGTTCCTTTTCAGCATGTGAACATTTTATTCATTTGGCTCTCAGATTGCGCATTCCATTTAACATAACACTCCTACAAAAATACAAGTTTTCCCATGAAATACATGTATGTAGACTGTGCAGCCTTTCCCTCATAAGCTCCTGCTTTCCTCTGATGCACAAAAGGAAGATGCATAAGGTCAAGTAGCAGAGCAAAACCCCCCCAGCCACCATTACTTTGCTCTTTCTTCTGACCCTGGCAAGAACTTGATTTTGCGGCCTCAGTCTTGAAGCTATTTGCTTTTGCTTCTGATAGGGGAGGGTGATGGTAATAGCCATCCATGAAGAGCAAAGGTATCAGTTCTTGCCTGCTTCTCTCTTTCTTTTAATCAAATATTAATTGGGTGCAGCCTCTTCACTACTCACAAACAATATCTAGCAGAAATGAAAAAAGTTGATCTTTCATGCTTTCAGGAAAGGAATAATAAAGACTGAAATCCTTGCATGAAAGATTGCAGGCAAATCATAGTAACAATAATAGTAATAATTATTATTATAATTATTATTTACAGATATTACGTAATTCAGATTCACTTGGGTAAGGTCATTTCATCATGTAACAAATTGAAAGACTGAATTGCAGTATTCATACAGAAAATTTTGGAGCAAAAAAATCAGATCCTGCACAGTTTAGAGCTAATAATCCTACTCTGATAAGCTAATAATCTTTACTGATGAAGTCCAGAGATGTCAGTGTCTGGAACACACATCACCCTGTTCCCCATCCTTTTATCTGCCCTGCACGGAAAGTTACTCTTTGGTTTGAACAAACATAATCTCTCCTCTCTAAAACAGGAAAAAAACCCTCCTAGTTTTAATGAGATATACTAAAGCTTTGAAACGCTTGGTCATATTAATTTTAGAATGTTTTTGTTTTACCATTCAGAGCATTTGAGACTCAAATAGATCATTTAAAAATCTACCTGGAAATTCAGTGTCAGAAGAAGTCTTTTTTCAAAGCTAAAGCCACAAAAGGAAAAATTTCCTGGCAAATCAAACCCAGGAACCAATTTCAACTCAACCATGTTCATGACTCATACTTCATCTTCATAAACTGTAAAATGATGTACTCTGCACTCATGAAAACTTGTGAACAGCAATTTGAAACTGAAATATTTGCTGAAAGTGGATTTCAAAGGAAGGACTTAGTTCCAAGACTTTAAATTCTTTTAGTTGTCAGTCATTCAGGCAGAAGAAGCGATACAACTCATTTGGGAAACAAGACACTGATTTCTCCAAATGAACTTCATGCACTGAGTGCTCTTTTTATAAAGGAATGGAACATTAGACCTTCTCATCCATCACACCCAATAGGGCTGGTAGGTAAATGCTACAATTCATATCCTAAACTATACCCTAAGCAAGGTACATTCTTGATCGAGCTTGCTAAGACCTATTCCTGTAACTTAAAAATGTTCTGGTTCCCTTTAGAAATTTAAACAACATTCAGTATAATTGAATGTATTTTCTTCTGCCTATTGACCTTACATTTCCCTTATCAAGATAATAGCATTTTCTTAGAAGTTGCCTTGGGCATTTCTGCAAGGTCAAAAAGACACAAAGCATAGATAGGGATAAACCTGCTTCGAATTACTGCATCCGTTCATGCTCCAGTGGCTCTGCAACCCGGATGGCAACAACCGAATGTTGGAATGTTGTATGTTGGAAGTATAGCACTCAGCTTCTCAGAAAACAGAAAAAGACGGTATGGTAAGAAAGAGCCCTTGACATGCTGTTAAACATTTACCATCCTGCCCGAGCTACTACACTGCCAACACATGTACTGAACACGGGTATGGGGGAAGCCGACAGAACCACGTTACTGCAACTATGAATTCACATTTGCCAAGAGATGCCCCAATCGTTGCACAATGTCGTCTTTTTGATAGGGTGCGCTGCACATTCAAGGGACAATCTCTTCCCTTGCCAGTAGGTTCTGAAGAACTAAAACTGCTTGTTTCTCGTCAAGTCCTTTGTTTATGGAGGGGTTTTAGAAGCTTCAGTTGGTGTCAAAATAAGTTACGCTTGATGAGAACTCTAGTTAATATTGCAGAGCTTTTGGAAAGAGCTACCTGAAATCCACCAGCAGACAGGACTGTGTCTTCAATAACTTCTGCCACTTAGGTGCCACTAAGAGTCAGTTACCAGTCCCTTTCTTTTGCTGAAATTATAGCCTTATTCATTTAATAGTATCAGATAAAAGGGCACATACGCTCTGAAAGGGCAGCTAACCTCAGGGCAGATTACAACTCAACCATTGTCTCTGGGTAGCTGAGTCGAAAATCAGCGGCTATCATGGAAGCATATTGTAAAGCTGGGATACTGCTGTGAATAATGAAGCATATCAAGTGTTTTGATAAACCAAAACAATCTAAATGGGCCTCAAAAAGAAAAAAAGAAAAGACTTGTCTTCTTTTCCGAAATCTTCCATTAGTACCCTCACAGAGTCCTGTTTTCTACCCCTCAGACTCTGACTCAAAATTCCATTTAAGAAAATGAAGAACACAATCCTGCCATCTTTTCAAAGATTTAATTTTATGGTAGAAAGATTATATTGTTGTTATTTGCCATTAAAGATAATCATTCTGGTGTAGTTTTCTTTTGCTAGCATTTGTGTTATTTTATTAACATCTCCATAATACCAGTTAGCACTATAAAAAGAATTCCAATTTTTAACATGATTATTAGTCTTGATTTTCATCCTCAAAGCAGAGATGTTTTCGAAGGAGCCCAGGGAGGAGGAAGGAATACTACTCAGACACTGCAGTCAATTGTCACCTCCGAGCACATACACTTAGATTGCTTTTCTTTGATGCTGCTGCCAATTTTATTCACAAGCGTATAAAAAAAGGTCATGACATTTAGAATTACAGTACTCTGGAAATTAAATGTTCCTTTACATTTTTAATTTCTGAAAGTAATTTATTATGGAATAATATTTGAATATGATTGAATGAATGTGTAAAGATTAATGCAAACTGTTTTCAAATTGGAAGTTCGCAACCACATACATTTAACCTTGTTGTATAATAGGCATAAAAAAGTTTATGCGGTAGCTCTAAGAGCTGCATTTCCATTTTGCTGGAAGCATTTGCACTGTAATTCTCCTTAGTATTTTTCCACTGACATGTCTGTATGAGGCATGAGGTTTAGCTCTCTATCATTTTCTGCTTAAGATTATGCTGTATTTGGATGGATTTCACAAACCTGCCAACTAAATAAGGAGCAGAAACAGAGTCCCAACTGTCTACACAATTCTTTCATACAAATTTCTGTATGAGACATCAAACTACTGATTTTTATACCAATTCAGCAATATTAATGATACTACAGCACTGTATGAGGAAAATAAAACAAATTTGTGTGAAGACTAGAGAAAACACTAAGCCACCAAGTAACCAAAACGCTAGTCAGAAGCTCCAGAGAGAGAGGTCTGGAGATTCGATGAAGGGGAGATCACTCGAGTGCTGCCGTGACCAGGCTTAGGGGACTGCCACGCGATTGCCTTGTACATCTCACACATGTCACCTTAGATACTATTCAGGGCTTATTTCTCCAAAGCTAGGTGACAGTACTGGTTGAGCAAATAAGGGAATCTTATGAAAGGCAGAGCTATGGAAATTTTTTCTGTGGTCAACAATTACAATTCATAATTTTCCCATAAATCTGAGGAAAGATGGCTTGCTTCCAGGCTGTAAAGGACAGACACACACAATACCGAATCCCTCTTCAGATGCTGCTAAAATTGCACCTAAACAAAATTTATACTGGTATATAGAATTTACTCATATTTTCTCATGGAAAATCCATGAGAAATATCTATTTATACTCTTCGTTAAAAGACTGATACTCAGTTTGAGACTCTATTACATTCAGTGGGCCAACTGAAGAGACAATGTCTGTAGAAAGGAGACTGAGGAAGTAAGTTAAAGGAGGTCTTTAACTGGCATGTTACTGGCACATTCAAAGATCCAGAAGAAAAGTTAAGATAAAGCAAGTTAGAAAGCCCCTTTGCTATTGATAATTTGATTCTCAAAACCAAATCCTTCTGTGGGCATTTCAGCCCAGAAAGAAACCTAGCCCCAGAAAGAAACAGACAGTGATAAAGCAAATGTTACACTGCTATTATTTTTTTGCATATACACATATATGCACACACAATATCACTCCCAAGCCTGTACAAGTATCTTGCTTATGACACTATAATCAGGCTCACAAGCAGTCTCTTGGCATACACTTGACGCAGGGGATGACTCATGTTTTCAGTGTTTTGAATGTTTCCATACACACCTGGCAATGAATTCCCTTATTTCCCAGCTGACTGTGCTCCTCCAAGGGGGCACAGCACTCTCTCTTTGTGCCACACTGAAGACAGCAGAATTGAGGCATTTAATATCCTTGTCACCAGGGCAATGGCAGGAGTACTGTTAACTCAAGTTTGGCCTCTTGAAAAAGCCTTCAGGAAAGTTGCTCCACAGATCACCCAATCCATTAAATTAATGCTTTATTGGCTGGAGTTAAAGTTTTGAGTCAAGAAAAACAAAAGCCTGGGTTTCAGAATACATATACCCTGTCAAATTGCATTTATCAAGATAAGGGTTATTAGAATCTTTTTTCTCTTGTGTGAATGAAATCATAAGCTTAAAATGTCACTGAAGATTTATTAATTTGATGCTCTTTCTGATAAGGGCAACAAAGAGGGCATATAGGGAGCAGCTTAGGAGAAGAAAAGTGTATGTTTGTGCCTGACTACAAGAAATAGAAAATATGAATAAAGCAATTTGTAAGTGGATATACTGTAACCAAAAGATTCAAGCCACATAAAGCAATATTACAGTTATATATTGATTTCAGAACCTTGCCACCTAAAATACTTCATCTAAGTTTGATACCTATGCAGAAAAATGTCTGTGATTTGCAAAAAATGGAATAAACCTGAATTTTCAAAATCTAGGCTGGACAATCACTTCTTGTTCTAGAAAGCAGATGGAGGCTTCATGTGAAAACGGGTGCTGTGCTAGAGGCTACGGTGCATGGACCACCACCAGCAGGCTCAGCAGTGTTCTCAGCTGAAGCGACAGGGCCTGAACTAACCAGAGGATGTGTTGTTTAAACTTTTTTTTTCTGTTTCTGTGTCTGCTACTGTTGGAACATGTCCATGGTGGGGAGGAGTAAGAGCGAAGAGAGGTTCTCAAATATTTTGGGTCAAACAGACCATTGTTAAGTTTCATCTTTATTATACTCCATGCGATGCACAAGGCAAATAACCACGTTTCACTGCTTAGCATGGCAGAGCAAACCCTGCTAAGTCACGGTTTGGCTTTGTGAGCTACTAATATAGACAGGAGCCCAGCAGCTGTCAGTGAGTTAGCCCTCCTGCGAGAGAGGAGGCAACGCTGTACTTCAGAACAGGCTAGTACTCGCTTTGCCACAGATGCTGTCACCAGCACATCTGCACTCGCATCAAGAAACCACAGCCACAAGTAACAACTCTTTTCCCTTCCAAAGGGCTTTCCTATAGCAGGGTGGAAGCTCTGAGACAGAACCTGGCACTTGCCCTGCTGCTGGAGCTTTGCTCTTAGTCCTAATTCCCTTGGGATGAGGTCAGCCCGAGACAGCTTGTGCTTACTCCCTTGGAAAAGACCCGGGGGAGTGAATTAGCTCCCTGGGCTTTCAGACCCAAAAGAGAACTCACCGGAGAGCTGGCAGGGAAAATGGCCATTTGTGCTGAGACTTCAACCTTCAGTTTTATGTAACATTATTTGCAATGAGCTTGTCATTGAAACAGTTTCACATATACAGATACATGTGTATATATATACATATATTTGACTTCTAATGATACCTTTAATAACAATAAAGATAAAAATGATAATTCAGATCCCATGTAATATATACGTGTGACTTTAAATGATTTTTTGGTTAACACACAGGCTACTGATTATTTTTTTTTACTTAGGAAGTAATGAACCATCAAGTAGTATTTTTTTCTTTTCTATCTTCTTTTATGATGATTCCATATTTTCATTCAAAATACTTTCACTCAAAAATGAGAATCATTAGCCAGAACTCAGTTTTCCTATGAGACTCTATCAAGTAGGTGTTAGTTTTGCAGCAGTTAAGATGCTGGAAAGCACTACATGTTTAGAAAAGGATTAGTTGTACGTTAGCTTTTTCTCAGAAAGCATTACATATAAAATCTACTAGTTAAGAAATGTCTTTCTTACATTTTTCTGAGAACATAGCAGGGACCAATTTAACTGCTATAATTCCATTAACAGCTCAACTCACCAGTCTTCTCCGTCTTGTGTTTTGAACTTTCAGGTCCTGGAAGGCAGGGGCAGGGCCCTTCGCATCGAGCTGTGATGGTTTTGCCAGAAGTACATGCATGAAACTCCAACTTGCACTAGAATCATAAAAAAGGCAAGAATACGTTTTGAATTAGGACAAGATATAAAAGCAGCAGCTGTGGATTAAATGAGAAATTGCATTTAGCAGTAATGGCATTGGACGGACTGCAAAACTTCAGTCTCTATTGAAATTGCCACTGTTTTTATTATTACAGATAACAACAATAATAGCTACTTCCTATGCAGAGTTTTGCATGGAACTTCTAAATTCCCTGCTTAAATATATAGAATCCGCAGTACAGAAAGCTGAAACAATTTCTTCTAGGTCACCTAAGAGATCAGTGGCAAAGCTGGGAAGAAAATACAAACCTCCAGAATCCCATGTGTTTCCTATGCTGCATCACCATGTTTTGGGTGTGAAATCATGCCATCTGTCACCTGTTACCACTACTGATTTATTAGTTTGGTCTTTTATGGAGCTGGGAGCTCTCAGCTTCCACTGCAAGCAATGTCAAAGAACAACACCCATGAAAGAAATCAGCTCATCAGCTGATGAGACTGATCCTTCAACAGTTCAGCTTCTCTCAACGAGGAGGAAATTTTAAATTACTCCTACAAATTACTCAAAATTAGCTTAACAGTTAACAGCACCATCCCTAAAAGTAGCCATTCATCACGCAATCAACTCCAGAAATACAACAAAATCGTAAAACTGAAGAGTGAAAACTAAACTATCAGCAGTACAGTATAGTTCCCTATATCTGCATATTGTTACTTGTTCCTTTCCCTTCCCTAAAACCTCAGCAGATGGGATTTACAGCACCTCTTGACAATCACCACATTCAAACCATTTAGGACAGCATGACATGCGCAATATTGGACGAATGAGACAACTCAGGAGAGTTAATATTGCAAAAGTGTGCTAGTTAAAAAGCCCTGATTTATAACATACTGACTATTCATAGCCTTCGCTGTTTACATTACATACATTTTAGTGCTGACTTGCCTGTAAGAGCTTTGTGCCTGTGCTGTTGTCCTCTCTGCAGTTACTGCCCCAAGGATATTTTCCCCAGACTGTGCCCAGCAGCACGGTTGCTAGAGACTGGACTAATGTACTGATAAAACGGAGTAAAAGAAAACAGCACGCAGAAGCAGGAACAAAAATGTGCGAGGCGTTCTCTCTGGCTTGATACCTAATGAACTGAATTCAATCCCATTTTTTGTCTTCCTCAAGCACTGATTTTACCAGATCAGAATCTGAGGGCTTTTAATGCCAGGGGGAGTTTTGCCTGCAGCACTGAGGCTGGCGTTCCTCCCCACAGAGACTGCCTCCTGCCAGGGCAAATTGGAAATGTTGGGCTGTAAAATCCCTTTGATAAGTCTGAGGTTTATTATAGATTAATTCTTTTTCATTTAAAAGTAGGCCAGCATGCTTACACAGTGTGACACAACGTGTTTTGAAACGTGCAGCTTTTCTGAAGGCCGAGGGACACACAGCGTAAGACCGTGGCGCTACCCAGTGCGGGTGCAGTGGGAGCTGGAGCTGATATAGCAACAGCCCCTGATGGAAATCACAGCATCATCTTCCGTCATTTTGGTACGGTGGAAGCCAGAGAACAGAACAGGATGTTGTTACAAGATAAACACCTCCTGCTTTGAAATTACTGCAAATATCTTGGCTTTGCCTCTGTTTGGTTTTGTTAAAAGGGCTCATCTTTGGCCAGGCTTTAATCTAGCAGCAGGAGACCATTATCCTCTGCCTACATCCTATTCTGTTGACATTATCTCCCGGCCATTCTGAACTTCAATGCACCCTGGTGGTTGCATGCTCTGTGTGATGTTCTGCCCTTCCCACTTAGAAAATGCACGGCCACACACAAACACATGCATGCTTAGCTTGCACTTTACACTAATTTCTTGCAAGCCTGAAAGGAATATAAGTACTTATTTTTCATCTGTTTGCTCCATAAATACACTTGCTTAATCTATGCTGTTTGGACAGAACACAAACACAAGAGAAAGCACATCAGGAGAGGAGAACAGGAGAAAGGAGAACACTCTCTGAGCGCACAGTCCTGAAGGCAACGACTCTTTCTGCAGCATATTCTGATAATCAATATGTTATTGAGAACACAGGCATAAATCTTCCTCCCGCAGCTGGAGCTGATCATTTAATCCCTTACAGAACATCAATTAGTTACATATTTTATTATGCATAATAAACGTAAATTACGTATCTAAGCATTAGCAATTATACTTCAAATACCACCTTTAAGATGGTAAGGCCTATTTCAAGACCGTTATTATGTGCAGTTAAGAAAGAGCTTTACACTTGGAAAGAGCAGGCAAGTCTTTCCTTAGCTTTCCTTATGATTGATAAAGATGACAAACAAAAAGCTCAAAATAAACCGAAAAAGAAACTGCTTAAAAAGGGCTATCCCTATCATCCAAGCGTGCAGGGCAAGAAGGAGAGCTAAACTTGAAGATCACAATGGTACGGTCACATGTGAGTAAATTTACACCTACGATTAACCACATCATGTTCCCACCACACTTGTTTGGGATGTTAGTTTGTATACACATAGAACTGGGGTGGCAGCTCAGTGTTGGGGCAGGATGATGAAAGAACTTCATCATTTTAAATATTAAATTAGGATAATACTGATTACTTTCCAACACCTAATCACTGTATGTAACTGTTTTTCCTTTCCCTAAAGAAAAGCATGGAGATATACTTTCCATATGATGGTGTGCTTACTCACTGTAATAACCTACGTGAGTAGCTCAGCTTTGGATTTCATGACATTGCCTAAGCCAAACTAAGTGAAATTCAGAGGCAGAGTGGCCACAGAAGATGTCTTGTGGAGCAAAAATGAAGTTTTCGGACTACTCTGCCACTGGATCTAAAGTCCAGAAGGAGCCTGCTGGCTTTCTCCAGACCATGGACACTGCATTTCTATTTTTGTGGAGAAAACCCAAATACCCTCTTTCCTTTTGACATCCTCATCTACTTCTCACATGAAAATAAAAAGATACACAGCACACGACAAAACATATTAAACGAGAGAACGATACAACCTATTCGTCTTTCACACCAAAGGGACAGTACAATTTTTGCAGACACGAGCCGTGACGCCACTTGCAGTGGTTCCACTCAGGAACCGGGAGCACTCCACAGTTCGGGGCTGGTCCCTCTGATTCCAGGGGACCCATCACGCTGGTAGTACGACGGGATGTGCCTTGACTCTCTGCTGAGCTTTTCTCCTAGCAGAGCTCCCTGGGTCCCGCCAAGCTTCATGTTTCCCTGCTACCCCCCGGTGTCTGAACTGCGTTTGTTTACTATGAACCCCAAGGCCCACATAAACAACTCTAAACTATTTTACTGCAAATGGAAAAGCAGTTCTGTTATTTGTCGCTAAATGTATATGGAGATCAATAAAATATATGAGGGGAGAAACAGTTGAACATATTCATGGAAAATTCATAAATTAATTTATTCAACTAAGATGTGGGAAATGATTGCAGAGTATGTTTTGGCTAAAGTGTTCCCCTGAGAACCCACTACTTGTATAATGATTCCCTCTTTATTGTCAGTGAATCTACAGCAACGTGTTTTGCATAAGCATTCACATTTGAGGGAGAAAGAAAATAGCTACATAAAATTTATTCCCAGCTATTTTATTCTTGTCTGTCAGTCTCTAGCCTGTAGTCCCCACCGGAGTAGAAGCTAGATATTTTTTTAATGATGTAATAAAACAGCGTATCTCTGTCTTTATGCTGGCTTTCAACTTTTGGCAGCCAAGTTTTGATCTAACCCACACATAAGTAATATTGTCAAATAAGTTATTGTGATCTTTTACCCGAGGGTGTATATTTGACTAACGAACGTCCACGTCCACAGCTTAGCATGGCCTCCAGACCACACGAATGCCTTGCAGAGCTTTGTATCCTGACGCAAGGAACTCACATATTTGCTTAAACCGCAGCCAAGTAGGGCAGCAGTGGGGCGGGAGAGGGGCCAGCCACGCTCAGGCGCTGCTGCCCGTCGGGAGCATCGGTACGGAGCAGCCAGACGAGCTGCCTCCCGGCCGGTATCGAGCGATGTGCTCCTCTCTGCCCTTCTGCTGAGCTGGAACTCCCTCCAGCAGCCAGTCGGCTACGGGCGAGACAGCAGCTTAGGAAGCTGTTCCTTCCACCAGCCGATCCCCAGCGGTCCCTGCTGAGATCAGCTAATACTCCCCTGCCAGAGGAGGAGAGCAGACGGGAACACTGCAACAATAAACGCTCCCCACAGCAGAGGGACTTGGTGCACGCTGACAATAGTTGATGCATTAACTACACACGCTGGGATGAAGACTGGTAGCTCGCTCAGTGGTGACAGAGCTGTGCATTTCTTCATTGTGATTCTAATTACAACATACAGGGTAAATACTGTCGGATCCCAGCCCTGACAGCACCTGTCATTGGGAACGCAGATGTAACCGAGAATCTGCTGCAGGTGCCCCCGATGGCCTGGGACACACTGTGTGCCCCACGCTGCTCCTGCTCGGAGGGCCGCAGAGAGGACAGACAGCCGGAGCACGTGGCACGGGCTCAGCACCCTCGGCAATCTCACAGCCTCCAGAACAAGCGCCAGGGAAGGGGACGAGGAGAGAGCACGCTTTATCCAGGGTTCAGAGGAGGGGAGGCTGAGACCCTGATTTGGCCTTAATGCATGAAATTTGTAATAGGAAATCTATCATCCAAAATTTCTTTTCTCCTTCTGACAAAGGAGAGAATGTTAGCTTCCAAACTTTTATTGCTTTTGTCATTAATTGAAATGTGAATTAAAAAGGAGAGGAGCATATTTTTGTTGGTGGGAGTATGTAGGAATTAGCAGACAATATACATGATGAAATAAACTACCATGAAGTCTCTTTCTCAAAAGACTGAAGATTGGAATAAGAGCTTAAATTTTATAATATACTAATTAAAATGTATGTTAAAAACCTGAAATATTACATCTTACTAATAGCAGTGGCTCCAAAACTCTGTTGTTGAACAGTGCTCTCACCTAGAAGACACTGCATCTTCTTTAGCACCCTGCAGCTCTTTGTATTTCCACCGAGAATTATCTCGGTGCAGTGTTTGTTTTATGGTGCATCTTTTGTTCACTCACAGTATGTCTCTTCTAAACTTCAGATACAAATAATAAAAGCTCATTATTTTCTACCTTATCTTTCACTCAGTACCTCCCACCAGCAGAAGCTAAAACTTCCTGAAATACAGCATATGTATTTTTTAGTCCAGATTTTCTTTATATCAGTAGTTTTTCTTACCTATCTGTCTTAGCAGATAATTAGAATCCATTGGAATTCAGACACCCATTTGAGAGGGGTTGTTTGTTTAGACGCTTTAAAGCAGTGCTTGCCAGTGCTTCCTCAGCTAGGACTCTTATCAGTATTTTCTTTATAAGCCTCCAGTTTCCATCAGATGGAAAAAAAAAATTACTATATTTGGAACACCCTCAGCCCAAGAGACTTTTTTTTTTTTAAACTTGGACAATAAGAAAGAAGATTCAGTATCTTTTCTTCAAATCCCAAAAGAAATGTCATATTGCGTACTCTTTTTTTTGAACATGCACATTAAAAAGTTTTAATGGGAATTCTGCAAACTTTTTAGGCTCTGTAAAACCTGAAATCCTGAAAACAACTGCCCAGTTGGGAGACAGCAAAGGCAACCGCGAGAATTCATGTTTGTAAAAAGTCAGACACTAATGCGAAGTCCTGACTCGAGTCTCAAATTCTGGGCTACGCGAGGGGGTTGCGCGGTCCCTTAGCACGTCTCCCCCTGCCAGGGGGTTCTGCCGCCTCCCTGCAGACCAGAGCCCTGCCCAGGCCCCGCTGCCCTGGGCTCTGGAGGAGGAGAGGGGCTGCACTGGGACAGGGCCACCGAGCTCCATGCCTCCGAGCGGGCACTGACAGTACAGACCAAGCGCTGTCCCCAGGACCGACCTCTCCGGCAGGCTTTATACTGACAAAAGTGGCTCTTCTATGGCCACTAGCATTTTTTCTAGTATAGTCGTCTTGTTTCTCTGGGCGCACACTCGCTGTACCCCCTGCTTGAAGGGTAAGCTCCCTACAGCAGGGCTTCCTGCCCTCCACGTGCTCTGCTCCTGGGTGGGACTGGCTCGTGTCATTGCAATAAAAATAAAGGGGAGGCTGGAAAAAAACCAAACCCAACCAATTTGTTTTCTTTTAGAATAGCTACCAGGCAAACATACAGCACTTTACCTTTGCAATAAAAGCTGTACAAAGATATCTAAACTTGGGAGTTATAATTAGGAGCTCTGTTCTCCTTATGAGAATTTTTTTCTAAAGGACTATTTGATTGATCTTTTATATTTGTGACTGGACTCAAAGTAGCCAAAAGCTTTGCATTTAAATGTTACCCTGCTGGTTAAAGCTACCCAAAGAAGAATGAACTACAGACTTAAAAGAAAAAACAAACCAAAACAAAAACACGGCACCATTTCCCAAGCTGACTGATAGCTGAAGAGTTAGTAGGGCGACTACTTGCAGGCATGTTGAACCATTTCAGTGTTTGAATGGCAGGGCTGCAAACCAAGGAAATGATCATAGACTCTAGTACTGCAAACTGCCCTTACGGACAGAGAAAAATCAGCTAATTTGGGGACTTCTGGACAGACCACTGAAGGACAAAATTCTGTTTTAATACAAAACAAACTGCCCTGAGAAATAGCTGGAAATCAGGTCCATGTGAAGCAGGAATTTTAAAAAAAATGCAGTTAATTGCATCAGCCAGATAATATGGCATATAAGGTCGTAGCACTGGATTACAGGAGGCAGAGGACATTCGAGGGACCATTTATGAATGCAATGTAACAATGAAAACAAATGGTTGCCATTTTGTGAACAAACAAGAAAATAGTTCTGGACACTAAAATCTACCATGTCATATAGAAATTAAACTTGTTTTTACAAGTAATTTCGATGCCAGTTCTGGAAACACCTAGGCCAAGGCAGGGCGGGGGGGCATATCTCAGTTGGTTTATTATCTCGTAAGAAATTCAGGTGCTTATTGGAGCAGCAGGGGCCAAGCAGGGCTGGAACTTGACACAGAAGAGTCAATTCATAAGTGGAAACATTTGTGCAATGCTGATTTCAACTTTTCTTTCACTGGCTGAAGAGACCAAGACAAGTTAAAAGGCAAATGAAGAGAAAGAACTTCTGTCACTATGAGTGGCAGAGTCAAAATAAAGACACCCATCCCTCCTTCCCCCTGAAGTTTAACACGAAGTACCAGCCTGCGTTAAGTCTGCAAACTCCCCTGCTCTCCTCCGATTCTGCCTCTGTCAGTTATCGTGCAGTGGCTCCAGTGAGGCAGGCACACGCTTGTCTTCTCCCCAGCAGTCACGTTCCTAGACTGAAACCTGGGCTTCAGCCTGCGGTTCATTTTGGTGACTCTACAGATCGTTTTCGAGCACCAGGGTCGCGTCCACCCTCTGGGCTGTGCGAGCTGGTTCCTCGCGTGCGAATGCGGGAGCTGAGGTGCCGGGAAGAGGGTGCAAAGTCGCCCACCCCCAAGGGGCAGCTCCGGCTGGCAGGCAGCCCAGCCCCTGAGCCTCCTCCGCGCGCAGGGACTCGCTGCCGCAGGTTGGCACCGACTTGGGGATCGCTGCAGGATGCTTCATTGTGTGGCATAATCATACGCTATGCCTGGTAATTACTGCTATGAACTGTCTTTGGAGATGCTAATTCTCTAGTCAGGAATATTTGCAAGATCAGAATCCAAACGCAAATGTAGGCAGCAATGCTGGCTTATTTTAAATAAAGTAAAAATATATCTTATAGCCCATATTCTGTATTCACATACAAAAGCATTTCCTGTTGCTAAATGTCTACTTCTTTTCCTTCCTGCAGGATTTGCATGATAGCTTGCTAATAATGACCATTTTCTAGCTGCACATGGGAGTTTTTGCTTTCCAGTACACTCGTCTGCCACATCCCAAAATGTGGACTTTAAAAATCACTTTCCTACTGCATTTGTTTTCTTTCATTTCTATGTATATTATATTGCTTTTGTCTCTATGAAATCATTCTCTATTCTAACTCTTCATAATTATGAGCTGAGAGTTCACAGCTAATAGCGTTATTCAAAGTGGAAAGCAGCCACTTAAATTTTTTTTTAATAGACCAAAGCCATCTTAGTTTAAAAGTAAAGCAAATCACAGGAAAACAAATGGAGATTTGGAACGATCGATGCTGCTTGAAATGTACTTGCCATGTAATTGAGATGCATTCTCGTTCTGTAGCCATTTACTGATCACATGAGAACGCTGATTTGTCATTTTTACTTGCTTCAAATTACTAAAGGCAATTTAATTTCTCTCATGGAGACGACACATCACATAACGTGAACATAATCAAGAGGTAACGATCTGTGGCTCTATGCACATACAGATACTCCAGTTATCCGCTAAACAAGTGCCTACATATGGCAGAGGGAAGGCAATGCAAGACATTCAAATCCCCAAGCACAGGGTTTCCACCCAGGCAATGACATTTTAAACAGAGCAATTTAGCTACGCCATGCAACTGTATCAATCTAGATTTCAGATGAGGCAATGCTCCATCTACTCATTCTCATATCCATCTGTCCATACCTGGGCAAAAAACCAGCATCTGGTGACCACTATAAAGGGCAGGCATGTTCCCTTCAGGTTTTTATGCAATTGGTACGATGGCAATATCTTTGCATCTTAAAAATCTCTCAGCCAATGCTCCTCATCAATTACTAATTACAAAGTCATATGTCTTCTGTAGGAGACCTGTAGCATGCAAGGAGCCTAAAGCAAGGAATTGGGTATTGGCATGTAGTGAGGGTCCTGTATTTAGTGCTCTATTCGCAGTTACTTTGAGGTGTCTGATGCATCTGACAGTATGTTATTAGGGACAACATTCTGACCGCTATGGCTACACAGGCTGAGAACAGTTCAGAAGTACAGTTTAACCCTCTCTCTGATGTATGCATTTTTACAAATGAAAGTCGAAGAAAAGTTGCTACTACACCTGCTTCTCCTCTTGAAACACCACTGAATTAGTCTATTGAATTTG
Source organism: Fulmarus glacialis (assembly GCF_000690835.1). Taxonomy (NCBI): domain Eukaryota; kingdom Metazoa; phylum Chordata; class Aves; order Procellariiformes; family Procellariidae; genus Fulmarus; species Fulmarus glacialis. The sequence continues at coordinate 48,939 of NW_009186906.1, read as the reverse complement.
TTCTCTGCTGCCTATTCCTTTTCTAGCAACCTTGCCACAAATAACAGAGTGACACTTAAACTAGCATATTATGCTCATAAAGTTTTGTGCTTTGCAGGGCCTGTGTTATAAAATTACTGGGGAGAAGGAGGAGGTATCTGGAAACATCTCAGAGCCCACGTGATGAGGGTCTGGGGAGCTTCCAGGAGAGACTGAGACACGAGAGCAAGGGTCAGGCTAGGCGCTGCGCTCTGGGCTTCTCAGCTCACACATCCTTAGCTAGCAAGGATTTCTTAAAACTCACTGTATTTTTGTTTCTAGAACGGGTAAAAAATGGTGGAGAAAAAAGGCTACAGATACACTGAAAGACCACCCTAGCTTGCCTGACAACGCAGCGGTGCGGTGAGCAGCTGAAGTGCGTACTTCCTTATTACCCAGCCCGGTAGCGCACCCGTGCTACCAGTCACACGCCAAACAGGACCCAGTGAAGTGCCTCGGGCAGAGTGGAAGCGTGAGCTTTTGCAGCATGCATGCTTGGTTCTCAAATGGTGGGTCATCCCCTTCTAACCAAACTTTGCCTTTTCATGTGAGAGGCGGAGGTCAGTCTGGGTTCTTCTGTTCCCAAATAACATCGCTGATAATAAATTCCAGGAGGTCAATCGTCTTTTCCTGAATAGAGTTATCCCATTCCTTTCCCATCAAATCTATTAGATTAACTAGTTCACAATAGGTTTGCCCAAGTTTCACGGACCATGGTGTGGCCCTAGCAGTGTTCATTCCTCGTTACTGATGGATGAAACGTACAGTATCAAGTAAACTTTCAGATCTCAGAGACAGTTTTTGTCTGTTGTTTATAGACAGAGCAGATCTGAAGTTTAAGTACTTAACACAAAATAAACAGCACTCTGCAGTACCACTGCTCTGGCTGCTTTCAGAATAGCAACAAGATTTAAGTGCTAAGAATGCCAACCTATTTTTTAATTGACTTATTAGAATTTTTATTTTGTGAAGGATAGATCAAAACAAAAGCCAAACTGAAAGCCCCAACGCTAAAAAGTGCTGAAACAAAACATTTGGCAGTTACTAGCAAAGAAGCTTTGGGAATGTATTTTGGAGCATAGCAACCAATGAAGAGTAAGCTGGCTTAAGCTTTGAAGTTAAAGCTTTCAGCAATGCTTCCGATTTCTAAAGAAGACAATAGAAACAATGAAAAATTAAAAAAAAGGAAAAAACCAAACCCCAGGCCTAGTTCAATGCTCAATGAATGGACTCGCTGCGAAAGACACACATACAAAGAAAGCAGAATTAGTCTGTTTGCTCAGAAATCAAGTAACCACAGCTAATCCTTTTGCAGTATTATCCTGTTTCAGCCTTTAATAAATCTGCTTTAAATTAAAGATGTACCCAAGCCAAAAAACACCTCCTTTGATGTTTTAAATGGCTCAAATAAGCTGGTAAAAGCTCAAAATATGAATTCTGAAATTAAAAAAAAAAAAAAGTAATTTTTCTGTGCTAAGAGGCTGGCACCTCTCAGGAAGGTCAGAGCATTTAGGATCACAACCTTTAAGCACCTCAAGCATTGGTGCATCTTCTGCCCATGCATAAAGGAAAAAGATCCTGGAATACATGTCTCTTACAAGCCAGTTACCCAAAACCAGCTAAACCCCTTGTTTTACAACCCTTACGTTGCATCGGAATTTTACATTTTAACTGAATGCAGGCATGAAACTTGGAACAAGGTAACTAAATTAGTGCAAATGATGTTTTTATTTAAGCTCGTGTAATTAGCTATGAGTTGGGATAATAAACTCTAAGATTTTCTTGTTTCTTCTTCCTGTCAAGAACACGACTTTCAGTGCTTGAACTTTGGCAGATGATTCATTATGTAAATAACAGAATTTTCTCCTATTTTCACTTTGGCCGCAGAAAAGAGGATTTTAAAAATAATATTGGCTTTACACATAAATCGTAGGACACGCAAGTTGAACTAACAACAAAGTAATCAAGTCGTCCTTAGTGCAAAGGTAACTGTAGACTGAGGAGTGTAATTGATGGGTTTTTAAGTTCCGACCATCACATGCCAATTTGTTTGATTTGGCAGTCACAACTGTGATTCTAATCAAGTTAGAAAAGCAGCCCTGTGATTACCATCATCAAGATTGGTAGCTTTCCCAAAAAGAACAAATACTGTATTTGCAATCCTTACTTATTGCTGACTTCTCTTCAAGGGTCTCTTCTCACTCAATGCAAAAGCATTCATTGCATAGGGCAAATCACCAACCAGCCACAGACGGCTCAAGAACAGGAAGCTACTCAAACTTAGTTGCTTTATGCTTTGATCACCCTCTTCAATGGAAATTGTTGCAGCTGTAGAGGGAGGCCTGGGAACTTCTTGGAATTTTCCATAAGCTATATAAATATGCAGATGTCACGGTTAAGTGCAGGGAAGCCACACGCCTCACTGTCCTGTGGCCTCTTCTCAGTCCTCTGAGTAACTGGGCTGGCTCAACAAGGGTGACGATGGGAGAAAGCCATGCAGCCATAAAACACAGCACCCACTCTCATCAGGATGTGACCATGACATTTGCTTCCATTCCCACTTTTCCCTTTTCCCTCTGCCTTTCTCAGCCACATGACGTGACATTTGCTTCCATTCCCACTTTTCCCTCTGCCTTTCTCAGCCACGTGACCTTGATCCTACAGAGTCTGAACCAGGCAGATGCATGAATCCTTTCCCCTTCAAAGTACACAGGACAGAGGCCCCGACTCAACCACATTTTTGGCAAAATAGTACAGTCCAGTGGGCACCTGCCCTCTAGGTCCTATTGCAGTATGAATTGACAGACAGTAGTGAATATTACTGAAGGGGGAATGGCTTAAAACATTTTTAATTACATTCACTGTAGAACAAATAAATACCTCCGTTTAAGACAAGCTGAATTACAGCTTATTCTGGTTCCTTATAGTTTTCACCTGGAGCAGTACATATTATTTCCCTCCTTGCTGCCTTCTGAATTCTCATTAACCTTTCTGTCAAGATTGCATTAAACACGCCTTGTTAATTCACCGTGTTCTTTGAGAAATCTGACATGGAGATGACAAATGCTTATCTACAAAAACCCCCTCTGGTTTAATGGAGTGCATAACAAGAAACACAAAATTCTAGCTTAAAACACAGGTTTGATTTCAGCTTTCCTACTTCAGTGAGTTCAACAGCAAGACTATCTGAATAGCTCGAGCATCTACCCTTAAGGGAGTAGAAGAAAAGGTCATGGACCCTGAAGAAATCTAAAGGCTTCAAGAACCTCCTCCAAAGTTGAAGCATTTTTACCATTCTAATATGATATTCTACAGCATACATGCATGCCTCCTAAATAAAAACCCTTTACAATTAATATACACTGCTCTTACTCTCACACTTACCGTAGGGTCAAGGCACTAAATTTCTCAAGAAGGTTTATAACCTTGTGGGCATTTCTAGTGAGAAATTGTTGCAAACTTGGTGGAACACAAGGTAAGGCGTGAACATTTATATTCAAGTAGGTTTTGTGAGAAAAATATTGTTAAGTTCTATAAACACCAGGCAGCTACAGAGCATTTGTTAATCCTCAAAAAAGATCCCAAAACAGTTTAATTCACTGGTATTGATGTACTACTTCTACCCTACTAAATATTTTTGGAAAAGTATTCAGTAAGACAATTATGCAATGAAATTACCATTTATATGGCCTCTTTGATCTACAAAAGAGTCAAAGTCCTATGTACTTATAAGAGTATAAATACATACTATTGCTCAAGTGCAGCCAATTCTGCAGCAGGAAATATCAAATGCTCTGCACCAGCACACAACATGATGGGTTGTACGAAAGGAGCGATGATATTTAAATCCAGAGAGACGACAAGATCCAATTAACTAGATTAGAGTACTGAACATATACTCTAATACAGGGGGCTTTCAAATTTTTGATTATTTACATGCTCCTAAAACTTCAGTCCACTGTAGCATGACTTTAAGACTTCTGAAAATAGCTTTGCTTTTCTCAGTAGTTTTCTCAATAGTTTGCAGTTTGAGTGCAAGCAATTGAGGCATCTTTGCACAAGTCCTGCTTTTGCAACTGAAACTCCAAGCACAGAGTTAGCCCCTGCTCAGAGGGGAAGCTGGAAAAGTGGGTCCTAGAGGCAGTATTGGCTGAACACTGCAACATGCCTTGGACTCTACAACGTTGCCTTTTCTCATCTGGATTTGGAAAGGTCTAACTCCCTGCACAATCAACAAGAGTGAAGTTAAGCCCACTGATGACTATTGCAGTTAGTTTGCCACATAAATAATGCCCACAGTGACTGTAACAGGTGTTTATAGGGTTGACACTCAAACAGGATTTGATCTGCTCGACCTGCAGACATTTAATGCCTTAAGCAGACACTACGTTCTCAGGCTGGGTATCTACATGTTTGCCAGCCACTTTACAGACTAGTCCTCTTGGTCCTGTAGCGCTACCAGCTCTCCTTTGAGCTGGTGCTGGAAGGACTGTCTTCAGCATTTGAAGGCTCAAATATCATTTTAGCAGCGGTATTTTTCTCTTTAACATTATGGAGACCGTGAGTATTTTAATGGGTGAACATCCTTGAAGATAAAAGGATAAAGTGTGACTTATTTTATCTGTTCATTAGCTCACACAACCAATGGGATGCATATATACATATGTTGAAAAATTAATTGTATTAAAATGCTGAAAATAATGTAAATATTTTAATTGCCACTATTTGGTACACTGTCTGAAGGTGCTATCAGAAGACACTGAAATGAAGAGTCATTGTGTTGATTTAAAGCAACATACTTAAGAGACAGTAGAGTTCGTCTTTTTTGTGGCACCTGCTCCTTTGCCCTGGATAGCATGGTTAGGGTGTCTGACCCTCACTCCCATGGGGAGGCATTTAACAAGTCAGCGAGTACTGGCCTCCATCCCTTGGGAAAGGCATTAGTCCCTTCGCATTCTGACCGCAGCCTGACCAGCCAGAGGGATAATGCCTCACTGCCCTTAAGCATTCTCCTGGTCTCTTGGTCATCTCATCTCAACAGGGAAGTTTCCCCTCATCACGGTGCTGAGGAGAGGACGTGACCTGGATCACACTGTTTAAAAATGAAATAAGAATGGGTGAACTGTGCTGTCAGAGCGATGCTGAGGAATGACAGCAGCGTGCAGAAGTCAACTGCAGCCCTGTGCATGGGTGAACTGTGCTGTCAGAGCGATGCTGAAGGATGACAGCAGCGTGCAGAAGTCAACCGCAGCCCTGTGCACGGGATCACCCAGGAAATCTATCCCCCAAGCAGCGCATAGGCTGATGGTTGGAAACAGAGAACATGACTGATTTGCACAACTCCCTGGGTAGAAAAACAATTAATTTAAGAAAGATGAGATTGTCACAATTGCCCCTGACAAGAGTGCCTGTCTAGTGAATTCTTGAGCCTGTATTTTGGGTTAGCAGTGTGTTCTAGCCAAGACCTTAAAAATATTCGCAATACAGGCTGTCACCAGTGCTACATTTCCTTGTCACTCTCTAAGTGTGACTGATTTGCCAAGATCAAGACTAAATTCACGATCAGCAGCAAGGGCACCTAACATGAATTATACAACTGGCTTTCCTTCCCAGTCTCCTGGATACGCTAAAGAAAATGCTTTCCCTCGATACAAAGGAAATACAAGGCCTAGAGAATATCAGATCTTGGGAGGTGGCAAATGAGCCTCTTCCCAAACCCAGGACACAGCCCAAAGCCAAAGGTGTAAACCGAGGGAGCCAGAGATGAACAGCGAGCAGAAGAATCCAGACAGTGCTCTCGGCTCTCGCAGTGGTGAAAAATGACGGTCTCGAGCATATTAACAAAGCAATAAATCCCACAGAGTAATCTGCTACCCTGAAAGCACAGTGTATACTCAGTCTTGAGAGTTTTTGCCCAAGGGAAGAAGATACTGGAGTTTCAGTGGCAGCTCACATCTCAGATTCTCTTCTAAAGGTATCTTTAAGGGGGTCACTCAATTTACTGGTAAACTGCAAGATTTGATACTGAAGTCGCACAGTGTTTTCACTGAAGAAGAATTAGATGATAAAATTTTAGACACTGGTGGACTGGGTTTCACTCACCATGTCAATACAGAGATAATCAGTGATAATGAAGAAACCTTTTTTCTAAGCCATTTCTACAGAAGTTTATAAGCTTCACTGCAGTTATTTGGAAATCACCAGGCTTATTCAAAGCTTTCACATTCCGTGCTGTGTGGGGTCTCATTCTTCCACTGACAACACTGAAAAGTTTATGATAGTGCATCAAAAGAAAAACATTAATTAAAAAGGCTTCTGATTAATGAAAGTGGAAATAATGACAAATATTAGATTTTAAATAAATCTTTAAGATAGCTATAAGGAGAAGAAAAGAAAGTAACTTTCCAGTAACTAACTACTTATGGAAAAGAAATGCTGTAAGGTAAACTAATAGAAGACCAGAATGAATGAGAAGATTTAAGGTTGAAATAACAGGAAACTATCGCTGACTATCATTCAAATATTCTCTTGCATCAACCTGGGGGTTGTTCCACACGGCAATAAGTGAATAATTTTTCTCATTTGATTTTTCCAACCAATACAATCACTGTTCTTTAGTCACAGATTAGCATAGGTGTTGCTCAAAAATGACCGCCTATTTTCCAGTTATGATTTAGGTCTGAAAACTACTCTAAAAAAAAATATACAGAATCAACAAATAGAAGAAAGTGAGCAGGAATTTAGATAACAATAATGCCAAATTTATCACAGTAGAAATATGATTCACACTCACCTGTAAATCTACAGGAGTTTTTCATCCCGTCATTCCTGAATTACAGATGTCACATCATCTAAAACTATGTGTTATTCATACTTTTCTCTTATTGCAGAAATCTGATTAAAAAAACCTAACAAACTTCTTATCAGGCATTAGGCTGTATTTCAACACCATAGAGCAAATCTATGGCAAATACCTTTGGGATCATGGCATTACCCTCCCGGTGGCGTATTAGGCACTTTTGGAGCCTCGGTTTTTGGCCCCAACCAATGTCCTTTGTGCCCCCAAAATCCTGACCACCTTTCCTGCTAATTGCACAGAGCTAATTAAACAACAACGAGGAACATCTCTTGTTATTGTATTTTTTTGATGCTGTGAGCCTTTAGCACAGATGGAAGCTGTTTGCTGCAGACTGAATTCAGATATATCTTCTGCTTAATCCTAACCTGTAGTCACAGCTGCCAATTTATATATTATCCATTTTATTAATCTAATATTCATCTAATATTTCACTGTATTTGACAGAAAAAGCTATCTCGGTGTATGACCATTGAGCTCATAACATTCTTGCTTCATAAATGCATTCTGAATTAATCTTTACATGTCCTATTTCGCAAGGAACAGCTTCTTTTTCTTTTTATAGACTCTATATGGTCCTAAGAAATAGGTAAGTCAACACAGTAACAGTTAAGTGCCCTCAACCTGCAGCCCGTATGTTTTGGCATCAGTAGGAACACTTAGAGCTGCAAGACTGGATTCAGTATCTTCTATAAGTAAAATTACTGCTGAAAAGAAAGTAGGCAAACATCTTTGAAGTTTTATAGACTCTATATGGTCCTAAGAAATAGGTAAGTCAACACAGTAACAGTTAAGTGCCCTCAACCTGCAGCCCGTATGTTTTGGCATCAGTAGGAACACTTAGAGCTGCAAGACTGGATTCAGTATCTTCTATAAGTAAACTAATGCTGAAAAGAAAGTAGGCAAACGTCTTTGAAGACTGAAGTGTCCCCATCTAACCCCTGTGTTAAGCACCAGCATCTACAGGATAGCTTTATCAAAAGCACTAATATCCTATCAAAGCTGAACTAAATTTGCATGTGAAAACCCAAAAGGTGGCTTGTGCCTTCCCTCGGGGAAGGCTACAGAGTGTCACCCCACCTCTGGTGCACAGACAAAATGGCAATCCCAGTGTCTGGCAAGAGTAACTGGTTAAAGTTTGTTGAATTAATAATACTGGCAGCTTACGGCAGGTAAAACTAACTTCCCACTGAAAGTACACTGCCTGCAGACATTAGCGTTAACAGATCCCTTGCCACCACACCGTGGTGTGTCCTACAGGAGCACAAGCCTTCACCCTATTTTCTATTTAGCCCTTATTCATAGTTGGGCTGACCATGTTCTTTGCCTCCCCGGGCCTTCTCCTGGGCAAGTTCTCTTATGGCAGGCAAAAGGTATGTCAGAGAGCCTGCAGGTGATGTAACCCACAGTCTGGAAATAAAGGATCAGGAACATCAGGTAAGTGTTCAAACTAAATACAACAAGATTTAGAACATGCTTTTAGATTTAAGGAAAAGTGTAGTCTTTAAATTACTGCTCTGGAATTTGCTGGCTTAAAACGAAAGACCTTATGGCATCCCATCAAAGAGTTACATAACTCAAAAGGGTTTTCTTTGCTCAGTATTGCCTGTGCAAGATATATTTAAGTAATAAAACACACTTTGATACTAACCCTCCTATGCAGGCTCTATGATGACAGATTTTAGTTTTGAAAATACAGGGAGGTCTCTGTACAGGCTAGCATTCCTCTTCCATTTCCCTTACAGAGGCTTTTGCTGGTTATTTTCTACCGTTTATTTGTTCATTTGAACTGAAAGGCTTTCGATACCAACTTCAGCAGAATCTGGTCATGATGTGCATCCTATGGTCCCAGGTTTGGCACCCAGCACAAAACAGACCATATTCCAGCCTAGTGCAGTGCATCAACTGAAAGAGCCTTTCATTTCGGTCTCCCTGCAATTTAAATTGGCTACATATAATCCGTAAATGTCTTCAAGCTTTACACTGCATCTTACAGCATTTAGCCCCCCTGGGTGGCAGGTGCCTCTTTAACATACCTCTCTTACTATGTTATGAGAACATTAAATACAGAGACTTTAAAACTGGAATTTCTAGCAAGTAGCTTTCATTTGTGTGAAAGGCAAGATATTCCCAAAATAACCTGAAAATCTGAAGTTAAGAGGGAAAAAGTCCATTAACAAGTTGAAACCTTGATCTACAGGAGGCTTTCAGCACTTTATCTAATCTCATTTGTATTTAATAAGATGGGTTTTTTCAAATAGTGCATCCACAATTCCCAGTAAGAACCCCTGCAAATGAAATTAGTTATTTTGTACTTTCTGCAGAGTTCAATTTTATATCTTTAGATATCCTGCTTGAAACTTATCGATAGTCTTGGTGTTGCTTTTGCCTTGTAATGATGACATTTCCACAGATAATTAATCCCATTGATTAATTCTGTTTGTTACTCAGAGAGGCAGCTATGAGAAGTAATAAGAATTTATGCCACTTTTATTTGTGATCTTCCATTTACAACTCTGTTATAGTTAGGTCAAAATAAAAAGTTGCCCACAAAAACAAGAACAGGCTGTTGATTATGACCTGGGTCAAGAAGTTTTTTGCAAGTTGTTATTTATGCACTGAATCTTAACAAAGGGTTGGAGGTAAAGTATACTTTAAGTCATATCCAAACATGACTAAAGGTTTGAGGATGCCATTGGTTTGACAGGCAAAATAGATGATTATACACTCATTTTAGGTTTAAAGTATCGGGGGACACAGGCAGTTTTCACATTTCCTTTTAATATCCTATTTATTTCACTGGAGGTTCATCTCGCTCCCATGTGGTATTGCTAGCTATAAATATGTAAAGATCACCTCCGTCCTCAGATTTACCCTCACCTTTTATCACAGATACACTCCAAATGACACTGGAAGACAAAATAATGTCACACAGTTGTGACACCAGATGTTATGAGTCTATTCCTAGCCATTGGGGGAGCATGTAGAAGCCACGTGAGGGGTTGTGCTGATCATCTTTGCCTAGTAAGTACTGGCAAAGGTAATGGAGCAACAATAATGGAAATAAGAATTATGGGAGCCAGTCTTTCACACCCACAAGGGAATTAACTATACCATCACCTGTAGTATTGTCTTTTTTTTTTTAATTTGATAAGCAGTACTGTGCACTTCCAGACACATACCTTTGCCAATGCCTGCATTCAAGAACAGTTTCCTTTCCATCGTCTCTCTGAAAACATCATCAGTTCTACTTTTACCTTAGGTCAATACTAAAACTGGACTGTTACAGTAAGTTTCTGCTGGCAGGGTCAATAGTATTGGTCCGTGCAGCTATAAACAGGTTGAGGTAGTGTCTTTCTGTGGATAACTTGAGTTTTAAATTTAGGGGTAGGACTAATTCCAGCCTCAAGACATGTTAGAAAGACAAAGGGGGAAGGTGAAAAGCATCTCAATGACTACAATTTAGCTTTGGTACTAGTCTCATCCCATGAAACAATATTGGAAACATTCTCTACCTTTTGCCTTTTGTTCACCTGTGCCCAACATTTATATTAAATTGTCCTTCTTACAAGCTGAGATTTTAAAGGAGAATCTTTTATTTGTTATTTATTCTCAGTCTTGTGAGCAATAGTGAAACCAGGAAAAGTCGGAAACAAACAAAATTCCTGATGTTATAACAACACTTTGAACTAACCAAGTTAGCTCAGACCACATAGTTGAAAAATAACCACACAGAAATCTAAAGCCAACTAACTTTCCACTGCATCCCGGTGAAGTGGGCACAATTACGGGAGTTGTGGACTCCAACTGTAAGACAGTGTCCACAGATAGCTTTATTTGTCACGGGCCCTGCCTGTGAGCCAACTGCCTGAACGAGAACAAGCTCGGAGGTAAAGGCACTCTGCTCGTACCAGTACACACGCATTGCTAAGAGCACGGCGCTGTAATATGTGAGCATAACTGTTACACAAACTTGGCCTTCATTTGAGCGAATACTGTAGTACTTTATACAAGTCTCGAGTTCACAGCAAAGCACTTGGTACCTGCATCTTAAGGTGCTAGGCATTCCCCCCAACCTCCAGCGGGAGCTGTACTGCGAAGGGAGAGCATCCTGCACTCCAACAGGGTGCTGCTTCAAAGAGGTCATTTTTTTTGGAGCTGCTACTGGAAATCCAGCTATGGACTTCAAGTCTTCAGATTTGTTTTCTACTTTGAATGTGATGGAGGAAGAACATTTACAGCCATAACAGAAACAGGTTTTTACAGACATTATGCTGTGTCATCCTAAGCCAGGGAGGTGTGAGAAAGCTGTGGAAAAGATGCACTTTATCACATGTGAGAGAAGGACACAGCTACTGACTAACTAAAAAAAAACAGATTCCATCTCTCCAGTTAGCTGGACTAACCTAACATTTCAGTTAGCCCCTAACTCGAACTAGAAACAGCCCAAATACATAGAAAATAAAAAACAAAGATTCACCTAAAGGTAAAACAGTACACGGTGGCAGACAAAATGCATTACATGATGTGATTACACGTCTGTAAGAAAAGAAATCCTATGTCTCAACACAGAATATTAAGACCACAGGCCAATTTTCAAGAACCATGCGGTGCACGGCTGCAGACAGAGATGCAAGAATAGGACAAAAATATTCCCCTGCTGACTGAGCCCCATCAGCAGCTCCAGTTCACCACCCCAGAGCTCACGCGGGGGTGGATGCGATCTGCAGAAGACACACAATCAAGGGAGGATTTGCATGATGCTGCCATGTATTGCCTCAGGACACGAGATCTATTTGCAGAGGTCCTGCAGGGTGAACTCCGCAAGGCTGGGCAGAACCCCAGATTAGAACTGCATCCTGCAAGGTTTTCCTGTCTTTTCTATCCTACACAGGAATTGGAAGAGACAGCTTGAATAACAGTGCCATCTCCCCTCTGAAAGCCTCTGCTTTTCTATTAATACGTTCTTGCATTTTTGAACTCGCTGTCATCATGAAATGCAAATGAACACAGTGCTATGTCTGTGCCACTGTCTGAAGAAAGCCATCCCCATCCCCATTCAACCACTGGTTTTTAAAGGCTCTTTACCCTGTCCGCGCTACCTGAGGAAACTTTTCTTTAAAAGACATTGCGGCACACTCTCCCCCTCATATCGCTCATTTAAAAAAAAAAAGTCTTTTTTGACCTGACAATGCAGGTTACTACAAGTCTTTTGAGACGTCTGCTCTGTCAATCTGCAGAAATTCATACCAAGTTCTCAGAATCAGCATTACTGAAATCTTTCCCTTTCTCCTTTATTTCCTTACCTTTTCATTAAGATCTCCTGTGTGAGTACAGCTGGCTAGACCTAAAATGACCTTCTTCACATTCTTCTCTCAATTTGAACAGGTAACAACAATGGAAGACAAAACTTGCATTAACAAGAAAATATCCCCTGCTGTCATACACGTGGAACAAAATATATGCCATTTTCTTCTAGGGGGGAAAAAAAAAAGTGATTTGCAGCAGAAACTACTTTTACTAGGATTACATTACAGGAAACTAGAAGAATATTGTGTTTTTGACTGTGATCTTTTCTCCCTATGTATTTATTTCTATATGTAGCACAATAAAACGGGTAAAAGAAAAGTATACATCCATGGAGAACAGTCCGAAGTGTATGGAAACAAAAATTAATGTGTATAACTACACGGATTATAAACTCTCTTCTCTGCTTTCCTCTATTTATGATGAAAATATCACAGGTGAGGGGAATGCAACTAGTTGAGCTCTCCGTTTCTGGTTTGTGTAGTATTACCTCTGGGAAGAAAACCCTCAGTGAATCAAAGAACTCCACTTGTATCGTCTAATTGCCAGTGCCTGGGCACAAGCCCAGTGTGTGCAAGTTGTTCTGCAAATAGTGAAACTAAGTCCAATTTTTCTATGAGTTCATGTCCCCTACATCTTCCCATCCCCACTATAATATCCTCATCATTCTTCTTTCTCCTTCCCACAGACGCTCTCCCAAGACCATCAGTTCCAAACCACCTTCTACACCCTCTGCAGCTGATCACTGCAACGCTCCCAGGTCTTCTCCACAACCCGAGCTCCCTCCTACCATTTCCTTTGGTCGGATGGAGTAAAGACCTTAACATAGCGTACCTGGAGGTACAGGGAGGGGAAATGGAGAAGTGGATATAATAGCCCTTGAAGGGAAAAGGCAAAGTCATCTAGAAATGGCCCAATGCTTATAATACCATCGAAAGGTAATCTGGATGACTCCACGTTTTGAAGATTTGGAGGACTTCATCCCACCTCTACCACTTCACTTTTTTTAAAACAAAATAAAAAAATAACCCAAGACAAACACTCCTTATCTCCTTGGGAAGAACTGCCAACCTGCAAGTTATCATTGAGCAGGTTCTTAGCCAATTTCCAGCCCAGGGTATGGATATTTTGAGGGCCCAGACAGGTTCCTCTCAGAATTTTGGCTTAGATTCAGTGAAAGTTCAGAGTAGTGATTTTGATGAAAACACTGTGAGCTCAGACTGACATTTTTCTATAAAATACTTCCACTGGAAAATACTCGTCTCATTCTACCTGCAACAACTATCACAGTATCTCCTCAATATTATGTGTATAATATCAATCTGATTTCTTTCTAAGACCAACTAAACACATTTAATATGATACAATTACTTTGTGCATAACTATTTAAAACCCAATTTAGTTGTGCATCTACACTGCACAGATTTTTTTCAAATATGAGAAATGTGTTCACTTGTGCACTTCATGCCACACTGACAACTCATTGAGTAATGTCAACCCCAAGATGCGTTTTCTAGTCCAATTATACTATAGGGGCACATTTGAGCATGATGCATAATATAAAGAAGATACACACATAAATCCCATTATTGTTAATGGAAACTATGTGCATTGCACCTCCCACGCACTGCTTAAAAACTATGCCCCATAGAATCATTTTAAATAACTCATATCCTACACAGTATGAACCTTTTATCTAAAAACTATTCCTTTGCGTACTCTATTATAAAGGGACAAGAGACAGTTTACAAAGAACAAGCCTTACTGCTTCAGTCCCTTTGAGTTTCTAGCCTTTTCTTTTGAATACTAAAAATGTAAAGCAGTCTGTATCATTCAAATAATCTAATTTTCCAATCCACCTTCATTAACATTGCTGGCTGAAGCCAATTACAAATGCCTTAAGGCTTATAGCCTCATAAGCATGGTGTGACAGGTCAAATTTTATTGTTTGCTCCATCCATCATTACTGACACTGTAATTCAAAGTACACAAGGCACAGTCTACTCACTGCTGCTTCTTTCTCCCTGAGCACCTGCTGTAATTTTAATGTAAAAGTTTATATTAATAAAGTACATCGTCTTCTGTCATTCAGTGCTGTCTTCTTCCACACACGTGAAAAGAAAAAGCCCCAAGTTATGCTTTTCTTCTAGCAGCATCTAACGTTTTCTCCTTTGGGGTAACATGCCCAAGCAAGTCATTGCTGGTGATGCGTTTCATCAACAAATACTTTTTATAAATCTAACGCAATGTGGTAATGAGAATTAAACAAAAAACCAACACCAGGAAAAAAAAAAAACTACCAAAACTTCGTTAGTTCTCTAGATCACTGTAGAAGATATTCATTCACTGTGTAAAACATGGCTGATAGGCCTACATCTTCCAGCCTAAAGATAGGCACATAACTTCATTTTTCAAGACACTAATGAAATGCAGTCTCATTTAATTCAGTAAGACTTCAGCACATGTATTTAAAAACACTCCCTAGAAAAAGGTTGTTTTTCTGAGTTTTTGGAATACTGAGCAGCCAACCGTGGGAATGTTACACAGTCAGACTTCTAATTATTGGCAGTAGTTACCTGGGTGCCTAAATAAAAACATTGCCTTCAACACTGTAGAAGCTTGTAAATGGCAAGGAGAAAAATCAGTGACATTCTAAGCATTATTTCATCCCTCTGAAAAAAGCATATGTGGCCAAATCAGAAAGGCATAGGGAGTAAACATTTCCTGCAATGAGTTGCCCGTCTTCAGCATTGGTCTTTGCTATGTAAAGAAAGTCTGTCCCCCCCACTTTTAAAAACCAAAACAAAACCCCCACAAAACACCAAAAACAGAAAGAAACAAGAATCTAGGTTAAATTATTTTACCACGCTACAAATTGCTGTAACAAAATCCCAAAGTATTCATTGCTGTTCGACAATACCTTGGCAAAGAGTATTTAGACACGTATGACTCACCCACACAGCCCACCCCCACCCCCTTCATAGGGGCTTTTTGGGCAATCTGGTAACAAGTGACATGTAAACGTGAGGGGCTGCATTATCGGATGGCAGGTCTAGTTACTGCGAGTTCTAGAGACTCTTAGTGCGTAAACATGAAATTAATATATCCAATTTAAGGAAGATACATGTAATTGAATCCTACCACTTGAATTCTAGTCAATTTAAATGAATACCATTTAAAAAAAAAAGCATAAAAACCCCACAGTGTACTTCTTTTGTTTGACTTATTTAGAGTTTATTATCTTGTGGGAGCACTGGTGAAACTCAAGACAACAATCGCAAAACCCTCCACTTCTGCAGCTCCAGAAAGATGAGCTCTTTCCGTTGCTTCACAGAGCTGTCCGAGTATCGTCAGAGCCATTTGGGAAACCTGGCTTGTAAAGAATTCAAGGGAGCTGGATGTGAGAGGAGGAACCTTATGCTGCCTGTCTCTCAGCGATGGTGCCCGTTTGTTGGAAATCTGAAGGTTATTTTATTCTGCACAAGTTCTTATACTGCGTTTGCCAGCATGGTATTTATACATCACTACTGCAGCTACATCTTGAGAAGGTTTTTTTAGGGAGTTTAGAGCACTACTAGAATAAGGAAGTAGTAACGACTCTAAAATATTTTTCCTGTAGAAAACTCCATCAGAGCAGTCACATCCCATGAAACCTATCGACTTCCACAAAGATATTTGAATACTCCATTAAAAATCCCAACCAGCTTGATCAGAAAACTCCAGGAAACTTAGCAATGGTGCTGTCATGTCTTATACAGACACATTTGATTTAACACAAACAAAAACATCACCCCCCCAACCCCTAAATCATTCAAGCTTTTTTCATCATGACTTCAAAGTAGCTCTCCCAGTATTTTATTAAGGGAGAGAGTCCAGATCTTTCCAAACTATGAACAAGGAAAACGCAAATTGCCCAGCATCACAACGTAGGTCGGTGGAAGAATTGGGTAACGTACTAGATCGACCATGCACAGGTTCAGGCCGTGACAGACTATGTGACAGACCTAGCCTCTGAACGTGGAGCAAAGAATTGAGTTCACAGATTGAAAAGAAGAAAGATGATGATGAAGAAAAAGAGGAGAGGGAGAGGAAAAAATAAATTATTCTCATACCTCCCACCAACAATCTCTAAATTTTGTACAGGGAGCAAATGCTCAAGGCTGATTTAATTTTCTTCTCCATGGACTTCTTTAACCATATCCTAACTTGTCTCACTCTTTTTGTCCTTCAAACCAAAGCTAAAAGTTAACACAGAATTTAATCCAATTCTTCATCTAACTGAGGACAGGACAGGTCTTAATGCTTGCTAAACCTCTGCTGAGTATCTTGTTTTCCACCAGGAATGGCATTTGCTGTGTTACTGGAAAGGCTGAGTCATCCCTCAGAGAAACGACGGGGAGGGAGAGCTGTACAAACCCACAGCTGGGCAGCAGCACCCCGCGCCTCGAGGGCGGGTAATCCAGCGATGGTTGGATTATGAGAAACCAAGCCATGCTGCACTAAATACTCAACACGTGGACACTTTAACAAATGTTTGTTAATTGTGCTTCTGAATACAGACTCCTCCTAATTAAATATAGCAGCCCTCACATCGCACACATTTAACTAATGTCTCGTTATTTTGGTCATTATTTTTTTCTCCTGTTTCAAGACTGTTGAAAATTATTTCTCTTGCACATCTCTTAATATCAAATACGTCACCTAATGTTATGACAACAGGAGGTGATTTTTCCATTTTCAAACAAAGAGAGACATGATCACGGACTTAATTAGTTTGCAATGATTTAATTAAAACTTGCAGAACAACAATGCACCTAATTAGAAGCATAATAATTATACCAATGTACCTTTCCGTCTTTGAAGGAACCATTAGTCATTGAGGTGGTATGTTTTGTAATTTAAGATCATCCTTATTTTCATTTTGTGATTAGTTAAGTGCAGCCATCATCATGTTCAGGTAATTGCTTTATTAACTAGCTTAATTAAACTTCCTGTAAAGCTGACAGCTACAGGGTTATTCTTTTTAATGTGTGGCTGACAAAAACATTAACTAATTACATAGCAGTCTTTACAGGGCTTACCTACCTTACGAGTTTAATTCATTAGTACTTTAAAAAGCTTTGAAAACTCAGACTGCAATATGCTATGGAAGTGTTTTGTATCATAAGAGTATTAAATAGAGCTGTTATACCCAGGAAACAGCAATTTCTCTTTAAAAAAATTTATAATAAGGGAGAGAGCATGTGCATTTTAAAGCATCAAGTGGTAACTAGAGACTCAATGAAATTTTTGAGAAACCTAAAGCCCATGGAGTTCAAATTTAACAGGAAAGGGTGATAGAGAGTTTCTAAGCTTCCAGAATTATAACAAAATTATGCAAGTCCAAAAAAACGCTAGGAATGATTGCTGGAAACAGGGTATGAGGACTGAGTAGATACAGGCCACATTTTACATCTGTGTTCAAATTTAGTAATGCACAAGCACTGAATTATTGGTGCAACTGAAGAATCCCACCACCCAGTAGAACTAGTTTGTCATCTGGAAAGCAAAACAGGAACAAAACACCCACCACACCCAAACATCTTTACTCCCTTCAACTTCAGAAGAAGCAGATAAAATAACACAGATCAAACAGAGACAAGTTTTGAAGACGCTTCAGAAAAAGAACCAGAAGGATTTAATGCCTAAGGGGTGGCAAGATTTTCAAGCAGTATAACTCCCATATATGGGGCTAAGTTAACTTAAGATCCACTAAAAGTACTCAGTACCTGTGTCTCCTATTGTGATAGTTTGGGTGACATTTTTAAATCCCTTGTAGCACAAGATCTGGGCATGGGCTTCTCGTCATTTTCAATACTTGCCCATTTACCTTTGTGTTGGAAACCCACACCTTTGAATATTTTCCAATGGAAAATGAAAAAGATAAAAAATTTATTTTGACTAGCCCTCGAATTATTCAAGACGCTGAAGGCTTGTACGTATTTGATGTAACTGAGAGAGCAAGTTAAAAATCCTGAGCCTCTATCTAAATCAACCAGTAAGCTTAAACATGGTGGTTTATAGTTTACATCTTGTGTGTGGTGGTTTTTTTTTTTTTTTTTCTTTTTTTCTTCTTATGGGCCTTTTATTATTGAGTGTTCTGGGTTGAATCACTCTCCCCAATTCTATCAAGAAGTTCTTGCCTCTAGGTCTACAATGTCTTTCTTCACGAAGAAAGTTTCACTTATTAAAAAATAAAGTTGGTTTTGATGAAAAGCCATTCAGTTAGAAAACCTCAAGAAAGTCTGCTGCACTGACTTCCCCAGGATGCTCGGACCCGCCGTTAACCCAACATGTTAACCTGAGCAAGGATCCACGATTCTGTTTCACTCTCTTTTACCCACAGTATCACTTACTGAGCATCTCTAGAGACATCCAGGCATAATACCACGTTGCAGTAATGGTCCTCAAGAATATACCACATAGCCCATGTTTCTGCTGGGCCAATCACATTCCCTCTGCTCCTCTGCAAATGGCTGCTTTCAGGGAATCCTAATCCCTTATAAGCGAGGTGGATGGGCACAGTCAGTTCCCAGAATCACCAGCACTATAATTAACACAAGCAAAATGCTTTCTTTCAAAATGCAATCTCTGCAGAAAGCACTAGAACAAAGAGCGTAACAGTCTGAGGATTATCAAACAGTGCAAACCAGCAAAATGATAATGCTTTTGCTATTTTGACATATAGCCTTTATGAGTGGGAGATTTTTATTATCCAGTCAGGAATAACTAAGACATCACTTAAAAGAACAACAATTAAAAATGCATTTTATGTTACTTTCCTGGAGTGGAATCCTTAAAGATTTCTTGAAATTTTCATAAAAAGAGAACAAATCAAAGTCCTCCATATTCCACAAGCTCCATTGAGCATCATTCCGGATCCAGTTCTGCAGTCTTAATTTTGCTTTAAGGTCTGAAACTAAACTTTGAACGGGTAGAAACTAAAAATGCCAAGCAATGATATAAGGAATACTCAGGACCTGTTTAAAAAGAAATTTCAACCCGAGTCAAAGTTGAAATGGAAAAGGAATATGCTCCTTTCTTAAAGAGCAGTACTTTGATGAAGTGAGTGTGTTAGCTCCATTATCAGCTTGCCTTATCTAAAGATATGGATGCCTCCACGTTTTGATAAGAATCGAAGAACCATATTAGTTCAGCCCTGTGATCCCTCAGCCTAGCATCCTGCCAAGTTGCAGACCCTTAAAAGTAAGAAAACTACAAAGGAGTAAAAGAAAGAGCAAATTAGAAACAGAAAAAATCAGTCCGGATGAACCAATCATCCCAGCTTCTGGTAATCACTGGCTTAGGGACTCAGTGTGCTAGAGGTTTACCAGCCTGCAGTGGATCTGTCCTCCATGGATTTGTATAAATCCCACGTGTATCTTTGGCCTGCAGAATACTGTGCCGCAGTGAAATTCACAATTTTATTTTGAGCTGAAAAAATAAAAATACTTTGTTTTGAAACTACTGATTTTTAATTTCATTAGATCTTGTTTTATGAAGTACAACTTTTTTTTCCAATATCAGTCATGATTTTATATAAAATCATGCTGAAGTGTTCTAGTTAATTCTGTGCTTCCTGGCAGGTTCCACATCTCTGACAGCCATTACTGCCCTTCTCTGAGCATTTCCTAGTTCTACCCCATCAGCTTTGAGATGAAAGGACGATGACCGAAGGCAATGAGAAGTCTAGGCATTTACTAGAGAAACATAATCATGTTTTGTGCTTGTTCTCTTCTTTAACACTTTATTTGCATTTTTGCCTGGCAGTGATCATTACAACATCTTCCGAGAAACAGACAGAATTATTCTAAGATCAAGTGGCTAAATGAAAGCCTGTGATATGTATATTTGGTTGTTTTCTCTTAATACGAATTATTATGCATTTATTGACACCCAAGTTTCATCTGCATTTTATCAGCCAGTCGTATTTCTGCAGTATCATCTCCTTTTCATCCGTTTTTACCCCAGCTAACCCCAGTTCAAAGTATGGAAAGAGCAATCCCTGGTACAAACATGATTGCTAGCATTAAATGGTAGCCCCCAGACGTTAGTGAAATGCTCCGACGTTGCTCTGCCAGGCCACGAACTATAAGACCAAACCCTGTCTCCTGCCGAACCCCTGCTGTGCTGGCAGGAACAGGCAAAAATCTGAGCCAGGATGGATCAAAATGCTGGTGTGTATGTGTATGTATATACCACCTGCCTGCCTATGTGAGTAGATGGCCAATATACAATTTCAGAAGACTTCTTCCCCCTGAAATGTAGTGGCTACTCTCCATCTTTTGTTTATAAGTTTAGCAAGAATCCTTTCATTTGCCCAGCATATCATTACATGTTCCCAAAGCAGCTGATGCAGAGCCAGACGCGAATACGTACATACAAATGCAAAGCAGTGTGGTATTTGCCCACACTTAAATGTCCACCTTTTTGCATTTTCACAGTCAATGCTGGAACATGCCAGCATTGTCCTGCCAGAAATAATACTTGCTAACAGTACCACATATGAAAGAAAATTACCAAAGAAAAGCTTTGGGTTTAGTGATTTAAGGGCAAGAAAGAGGGATCACATTATCTGGTGAAAACTAATGGTGAATTTGAGGGAAGCAGTTATATTCTGTTCATAAAAGGTATCAGGAAACCATGATCATTACTGACCATAAAAATGTTATTTGTTAGGATGTTAAAATATACCATTTAGTTTTAATACTCTGCCTAAAATATTTTCACCTCACTTACCAAAATTTGTCTTTTTGGGAAAAAACCCCAAACAATGAACGACCCCCCCCCCCAAAAAAAAAAAAACCCCAACACCAAAACCAACCAAAAACCCCAAATCAATGAAGCAGAGCTTTTAGAAGAAATTGCAGAGAGGCAATGATGTTCTACAGGTTACTGTAAGATATACTCACAGATTTACAATGTACTTATACAGCAAAGAATAATAGTACTGCTATAGGCATCTCCTTGATACTGTGTAAAGGTTAAGCAGACTGTATCCTCTCGCTAGGACTGGATGTTACTGGATTACCAATCAGTACGACACTGGAGGAGCCTTCAATCAAAAAAAAAACTTTAGAAAAAGCAACTACGAATATGCAATGTGACAAGCAATGGCTCCTTTGTACTCAGAAAGCAATGAAACCCTACCTTCCCCAGGCAGTGGCAGAGAACGTGGGCAAAATTTGTGGAAAAGAAGTTGCTGCGCTTGAGAGACCAAGATGCTGTAATTGTCAATTGCTAGGACAGGAGCAACTGATAGTTAAATACACAATAAATGAAGATTAAATACACAATAAATGAAGATGAGACAAAGTTACTTCAGAATAAGTCTCTGAAAGTCTCCTTTAAAAAAAAATACCACTCAAACAGAGGCAACTTCTGGGAGGTATGTCTGATAGTCAAGCATGTCAGCAACAGGAATCGTTTGATGTCTTCATTATAACTGTCAGGCCTACATCGTAGTCACAATAGTTTGGTGAATTTATGACATGGCAGAATTTCTGATGAAAACCATTTGGATTTATGGTAAGAAATACAGAAGGTCAAAAAAGTCTCAGAGCTAACAGGGATGCAGGTAGGATGCACAGAAATTAGTTCAATAGGATGACTGAATATGCAATGAAAGCTATTTACTACAGAATATCTTATATTCTCTCAAGAGTTCAGACAGAAAAATTTGTTTTCAAAATAAGCCCAATTTTAATCCTAAATACCAATGCTAAATTACCGTATTACATAGTCCTAGAGAGTATTAAAGAGAGTAGCTTGGTTAACAGGCAACTTGGAGCCCTTTTTCTGTAGTCTGTGTGTACAAGGATGAGAGAGTTTCTGCTGATTTGCTGCTTTGGCCCTGCAACCCGCCAGCCAGAATAGAAGAGAGGCTTAAATGAATTACCCATGGCAGCATTTTAGTATTTGTGTCCATTAATGGATGAAGAATTCAAGCTGCCTAGCTGAGAAGAGAATGTAGCTGCAATATCATCGCTGTTACATCACAGCAGAGAATTTTTTCCCCTGATCACTTTTTTCCTGGATTTGGGGGGGGTGCTGTTTTTGGATTTTAAAGGGTAGTTTTACTGGCTGTCAAACCTTACCTTGCATGGAAGAGAAGAAAACTTAGAGGTATTCCCTAAACATGACTTTCAGTGTCTGAAGTGCTGTTTATGGAACGTGTATCCAAGACATGGAAGGCTTTATTTGATAGTGGGAGACCTGGGCTATTGAATGGCTGTGAAGCCAGTTTCTTTTAAGGAATCAAGCCCTAAGGTGATCATATTTTCAGTATGACAATAAGCCAGCTTATCCCCACTGGGTTATGGGAATTTTTTTTATGGTACCATATATGCTGCATCTGGCACACAAGCATATTAAAACTGTGGTTTAAATGAATTGTAATATGTTACCCATGCAGCCTGGAAACAAAAAAATTAATTAGAAAAAATAAAATAGCTATCATAGAACAATGACACTGCCAAGTTATTTTACCATTTGGAGACCAAATCTTAAAAACCAAGAACTATCCCAAAATCCTCTTGTCCGAACAAGCCAATCTGATCAAACAAATTTTTTCTGTTGCATCATCAATATTGAAAGCGTTCTACTTCATTAGTAAGAACGAGCTATTTAGAGAAACATGAATCATGAAAGTCATAAGATTCTGATTTGTCATTCTGATTTGCTGTTTGTCAAATATGTAAAAAAAAAAAAAATCTACATTTATCAGCACTTTTTACACAGAAATATACCAAGAACTGAAGTAAACTAATTTAATACTGCCTATTAATGAAAGCTATTTCATCTTCATACTACAGCCTGGATGACGACGACTGACAGGATTTCAGGTCACAAGCAGAACTTACCTTGGCAGTATATGTGTGTCCATCAGACCCACAGACAGCGCTGGCATGCGTCATGGGGCAAGGCTTGCATTTTACTATGTTCGCTGGTCCAGTCCAGTGCTTCTGGGCCAAGTTTCCTTTCTTTTGTCGAAGGCTGTAAAATAAGAGACACCAGTTTTATTTGAACATGTTTGTTCAAAGCAGAAGAATGAAAGCTTCTCTGAATAAAGCAACGTTGGGTTTTCAACACAGTATTAATTTAAAGCAAATAAATTAAATGTAGCTCCTAACAATGCTTCTGTAATACGACATATTACAGCAGGCAATCTAAAAGTCATAAATTAGTAGGCAGTCCTAGATTTACAATACTTGGCAGCTTCATTTTGATTTGTAACTACAAATGACTTCACTTAAGAATACAGCATTTTATTCAGCTACCCAGCGTTTCTGGTGAAGCAGGCAAGTTGCGGTACATCAGGTTGTAGTTAGAGACATTTTCACTAGGCCTCCTCTGAGCTGCCAAGTTACTGTTAAGGTAGCAAAAATTTTAAAAGGAAATCCTTTGAAAAACATTGTGCTTTACATTATGCTTATAAAAACGTGTAAGGTCACCGAACAACTTTGTCACAGTACATGCAGCAGCCCTCTCCACGTGCCACTGCTGAACAGCTGTTGCTCTCGGATCAAGAAGTCCCCCTAGGAAGGCTATAAAGTGACAGAGAGCATCTCCAAACCTCCAAATGCATTTGTACCGTGGGAGTGACTGCAGTTGTCCTCAAGTCACGGGCTAGTCAATTATTGCATTAAAAATGTCTATGAAAAGACATCTGCTCCAAAAACTTATTGCGAAACATGTGCAATTGATTCTGATTAATAGCTCATTTTCTTGTCATAATGAACTACTTGACTGATACAACATTAAGTAATTATCACCAGCATACTGTTGTAAGCTGATTAAAAGTTTGCTTTAGAAACCACGAGTCAATGTTACAATGCAGATTCATTTTGGCCATGTGTACTTGTCTTTCACTTGAAAACATTTACAAGGGAAGGCAAGGCATCACATCAGCTTCGCTGGAGACTGCTAAGAAAAATAACTGCCATCTGTTCTCATACCACAGTAAAAAAAGATATGATATAACAATTCAGCTAGAAATACATTTCAATGCGCCGCTGAATGACTTTATCACAGTTTTAGAAAAATATATACAGATATATTTTAAAGCAATTTCACTACAGCTTGCAATTTGCTACACAATACTGACTCTGATGTAATGACACATTCAGCTGCTAAAATAAAAAAATTCTATTCTTTCATCTCAGTTCTAGTTTTCTTCAAGTCTAACCTTTGTCACAGTGATGAATAGTACTATTAAGAAGCTTGTGTCCACAGAAGGAATCCAATCATGATATCATAAACTATGAAAATAGAAGCCTGGTATTAAAGACTAAATTCCCATGTTATTTTGAAGAAATTTTCTTAATGCACAGAGCAGCTTTCCTCTTTCAGACGCATTCTGCCTTGCAGAGTTACCATTAAAGCAGACACTAAATGCTGCAGATGGGGGGGCTGCTTGGCTCTGAACCCCCCAGTACAACTCTGCAGACATGCTCTCTTATGCTGGGGCCATACAAACCATTTATTTAAGTTTTCCACAGTAACTCTGACTTTTCTGCTGCCCCCTTGCCTCCAACAATGCTTTGTTACTAAAACGTAATGATTATCTTATTTTCTGGAACTGTTTTGATTACAGGCATTTCTTTTGTCTTTTCGGCTTGACAAGAAAATTTCCTCA
Source organism: Fulmarus glacialis (assembly GCF_000690835.1). Classification (NCBI taxonomy): domain Eukaryota; kingdom Metazoa; phylum Chordata; class Aves; order Procellariiformes; family Procellariidae; genus Fulmarus; species Fulmarus glacialis. Next base: position 24,082 of record NW_009186906.1, on the reverse strand, counting down.
TTCACTTTACTCATGGCCCTGCGCTTCCAGAAACACACAAACTCAGAGTCGAAAATGTGTTTGGATGTAGTACTGTAAATACTGATGAGGAGACTGGAGGTAGATGTGAAAGGTGCCGTGCTTCTCCTTTGGAGACTGCAGAAGGAAGGATCGTGGTGTAAAGCAGACTTCTTACCTTTTCACAGACTTTGATTTCCACAATCTCAAAAGACAGACCCTTGTCTATATGCAAAATTGTTAAGAAGCAGCTTTTAGGATTAGTTATAGAAAAACAGCTAAGAAATGCTGAACTTGAAGTGTATGATTTAGTGCCATCATCATCAAAGCCATTAGCCACAACGCATGCAGGATGGAGATGAGCGACTGAGCTAATGAGCACCTCATCAAAATTAAATGTAGATTGAAGTTCTCAGCTAGACTGATGCCTAACAAATCACAGGATCTTGAGGCTCTGAGTGGCAAGTATAAAATACATTGTACAGCATTTGTGGACCGAACTACATTCAGGCATTTTACACTATAACCTTATGAGAAAAGTCCACTCCGGACATGGCTGCTTGTTCCTCTCTGCATAGCCGTACATCCCCCTTGCTCTTAACTTCTTTAATCCTGCCTTGGTCCCTTCAAGATTCATATTGCAAAGCCAGCTTCTATTCTAAGATTCTTCTGGAGCTAATAATGTTTCCCACTCTCCCATCCTCACTTTTAAAAAAAAAAAAAAAGTAATTTAATTTGCCCATTTCAAGTCATTTCAGCAGCTCATCAAGCCTGGTGGCCCTTTCCATCACTTTACTGAGAGTGAAAAGAACAGGCGCAGCCTCAGGCCTGAGCTCTGCTCTCGCCGCAGCTGCACAGAAGCCCAGAGCAAGCCAGGTGCCTGAGAGCAGAGCCTCCCCTTAGCACCTGGAATGGCTTCACCTGGACTTCATCTGCAGTGTTTCGCTACAGACACCGAAGGAAACATTATTCTCTTCCTCCCCCCACATTCATCTTCAGGATCTTCTTTGGATAATCAGAGGAAATGTATTCTCTCGAAGAGAGAGATATTCAATAACAAGATGAATTCACACTGGAGTACATCTCAAAGCATTTTATTCTTTTAGAGAGAAAAAGTTAGCAATTTTAGTAGCACTTCCTATAATGTGCATAAGCAAGCAGGGGATTGCTACCAGAAACCTGCAGCAATGCTAACTTCTGCAGGTGTGATTTAATTGGCAGCACAGTACAGCAGCCATTTTGGTCACAAGAAACAATTTGGCTTTCAAAAGTGAATATATTCTTTTCAAGCTACAGCTTTGTCAGAAACAATAGCACAAAACGTCACTGTATTTGAAGCAAGCCAAAAATATTTTTTTGTCAGCTTGGCCAAGTGAGGAATAGCTGAAAGTTTTAAGTGCATACCTGGATTCCACAGCCCCACCAAAAATATAGGTAAGCACCTATTTCCTAGAGACAACATCTATTTTTCCCAAAAGTAAACATTTCTTTTTCTGGAGTGATATTTTGAGAGGCTGGGTAGGACTTTTGGAATCCTACAACCCCTAACAACACATCAAACATCCAAACAAACAAATTAAAACCTATACAAGAACAGTGGCTGCCATATGCAGACAGCCTGCAAATCCCTTCTCAATGGACCTGCACATTCACATACCCCAGGAACATGTTTTGCTACGCTAATCAGCTGGGTTTAGATTAAATACGCCAGGAGCAAGGCAGGCCAAAGCAAATTAGGCCTTATTTTTTTTTCTGACAACTTAACCAACTTTAATCCTGCTTTAAGACTCAGAGTTGCAAGGATCTACTACAAACCATTAGAAAATAACAACTTGCAGAGAGAACAAACCAGAAACTCCCCACTGGAGTAAAGGTCTGCCACGTTTAAGGACAAGAGGGCCAAGTATTTTCAATATTCCAGAAGCAAATAGACATGAATGTCTTGCTCAAGTATTAAGACTTACAGGCAAACCCTGCCTGCTTTTGCTTTTCAGACTGACGAACCGATGTGCTGAAAGGTGTAAGATTTAAGGAGTAGTTAATGTTACAGAATTCAGCCTCTTAACATTTTAACGCATAAAGAAATTTTAATGGTTTGAAACAACCACACTTCCACACAGGGAGAACGTATACTGACTCAGCTTCATTGCTCATTACACAGACATTCTACTTACCACATACTGTGAAAATACAGGGGGACTACATCTGTCTCGCTCGCACAGGAGCGGGGAGAACGCAGCAGGGTAGCCAGATGCGAGGCCGGCGCGTGTGGCTCTGGACAGCCGCGCTGCACAGCCCGCCCCAGAGCCACCAACACAGCTCCCCCAAGCACGACGCTTTGGCTGCAAAAAGGGAGCTCTGAAGCTCTAGGAAAGCTGGCTCCACCCAAGACTTCAGGGCTTTCAGGTGTGCGCTGGGGAGGCAGAAGCTCAGCCCTGATGAGCGCTGATGTGCGCAGCTGGCAGCCCTGCCCAGCTGCCACCCCAGGGATGCCACCCCAGGGATGCCACCCAGCCGGTCCCCACCCGGCTGGGGGCTCGGGGCTGCTCCGGGCTGGGAGCACCCGCTCTGGGAGCTGAGACAGCCTGCCGGGGGGCTTCAGCTCTGCCTTTGATTTGACAAAACATTTCACACTGAGTCTTTTTTTTTTTTTTTTTTTTGAAAAAATCCACAACCTTAGCTCCTGACCAAGCCTCTGAGTGGATGACATGGGCTGTGCTGTGTAGGGATCTCTGCACCTTTGCTTAGAACGATTCTCTGCAGGACGGCACAAAAGAGCATATATGGCAATAACCTCTGGCAAAGCCAGAGGCCAAAATAAAGTCCCTTGCACAAAAAAGATGGTTTTTTTAAAATGTATATTTACGATTTGTTTTATTTACATTTAACTTTAAAGTTTACACAGGTCCTAGAACTATGAATAATTTCATTTTTATTTGCCTTGAAATACTCTTGGAAGAATTGAAAATTTTAAAATATTTTAAAGTATACTTTTAGAAAGGGAATTATTCATCTTCTAGGGTGAAACCTGGAGGGGATCACCAAAGAGCATCATAACCACAATATAGGAAGTGAGAGTGGATACGAAATGGAAAAGCTTAGTTTCACCCAATACTTACTTCCAAACTATTGCACAAAGTTCATTTTCTTACCATTTACTGAACTAATTGATAGATTTTCATGAATTTGCTTATTGAGAAGACAATGATCTCTTAACCCCTGTTCTGCACCTGATTTCTCCTGTTAATGGAGTCTCTAGGTGAAACTGTGGTGAATATAGAACAATATGACTAGGTGGTCTATAAAGACAGGAAATTAAAAATGGGACCTTGTAGATTTGATACAGACTGTGTAAATTGAGAATATCAGTGTTTAATTTTGAGACAACAGCTTACCAGAAAACATGAGCATATTCTATTTTAATAAGCTGTGTAATTTTGCTACCTAAGATAATGACTATAACTCTGAAAAACAATTGAGAAATTGTAATATAATTTAAAATGGCAAATTATATCAACTTTTTTTTGTTTCAATTAATATTTGTCTTAACACTGCCAGCTAGAAACACCCAAAATATCAACAGATTATATAAGCAAGACCAATTCTGTGCTTTTATGTAGTTACATTTGATCATCCAAGTGCAAATTCAATTGAAGCTGTAATGAACTTTAATATTAATAAAGATATAAAATGCACTAGAATTCAGACTTTTCATCCAGAAGAAAATTTACAACATTAAGAGTATGTTACTCCTCTTCAAGACTGATTATTCCCAAATGCACACACAGTAAATTAGCAGATTAAGCATTGTTGGTTTTATTGCAATTATAAATCAGGCTCCTTTGAATACATGTTGGCAGGCTATTATTTTGAAAGTCCTGCCAAAGTTTTGGGAGGAAGGAGACAGAAGTTCCTCCTTGGGACTTTAGAATATATTTAGTAATTTTATTGGACAAGAAAAAGACACTTCTTCACCCAAAGGAGTTTGTGTTAGATGAATTTTCAAAGGCCTGCTGCAAATAACAGCAGAAAGTTTCTCAAAAAAACCCCAACAAACAAGTTACACAATTTCTTCTAACAGAAAGTGTCAGGTAAACCAAACAGAGAGATTGGTACTGTCTCTTCCTATTCTTGAAGTCACTGTTCCAGTGATGTTACACAAGCATAGAATTTGGGTCAATACATGTTGCAAATTACTTGCAATGCTCACCTCTCTGTTTCTGCTGCCTAAAGCAACACAACTACTTACTTCAGGTCCTATCTGAATAGTATTGAGCTGGTCAGGAATTTTTTCATAAAACAGGCCTTAGCTACAAATACTAACTTGACAAAACCAAATTATTTCATGGAGATAAATTGGTGTTACTGAACTTTTATGACATTGCCACTGGAGGTCTAGATGGTGGTGTGCCAGTTTATTGCAGGCTGCAAGTGACCTTGAGGTCCCAAGGTTGGGACTTTGCAGACGCCTTGACAAGTAAAGTGCTATAGGGACAGAAGCTCTCATTCCTATTTCCTCTGCTCTAAAGCCAGAAGTCTGAAAGCCCTCAGAGCTCTGGTCCTAGTTGGGCTGATTGCATGGAAGACCATCTCTTCCCAATGATCTCTTCCAGAGACCTCTTCCGTGCAGCACAGGCGATCTCACCATCCTCAGGGTTTGCAGGTTCCCTGGAGGCAGGCTGGAGTTAAGCATCCACATGTGGGCCCAGCTACTGCAAGGGTTCTCCAGATAACCTTGTCTTTAGGTGACTGTGAGCTGTGTGCATTAATTTTCAATTACAGCTCACATGGAGACATTCTTCAAGATTAGGATTAACTTCATCCATCTTGCTTTCTTTCTAGACCTTATATCAAACCAAAATGCCATGTGTCACATACAACCACTTACCAGTCGAGCCCTACTGAAATAAAATTTTAAAGTTCAGTGCACCAAAGCAGGTACCAAGTATTTGTGCTTCCTGAGAAGCTGGAAGGAGCTCTGACAGAGCAAACTTAAATGGTTTCCTGAAGCTGGAACAATTCACTGTGGAAAGAGTTTAAAATGTACTGCCTGTACCTTCTCTATGCCTTGTGCACAGTTTGTTCTTGTCTCCCTGAAGGAAGCTTATCACACTGAAGACAAACCCAGCAGTGCCTGGCTGTTTCTATCTTTCCTTTGCATAAGCTGTTTCTCTTATTCTTGAGGAAAAGAATGACAGAGCTGAAATTTGCCAGTATAAATGGCAATGCTCTATTCTCTCTTTGTATCGTTTTTGTATTCTGTTTATTACAGCCAAGAGTTTGGCCTTATTTCTACAACCTTCATATTTTTCGCAAGAGCTGTATATACTTTGAGCCACTACCAGTCAAGCTACGTGAAGAAAACAGTCTACACATACTACCTTGAAAAAAAAAGGGTACTAAGCTTTTGAATCAGACGCAGACTCCTTATTTAATACAAACACTGTAAAATGAGAACAGACATATGATGAGCATAATTTTTCTACCTGGAATTTACACCTTCACATACAAAGAATAGTGACATGCAGAGCTGCCTTGCATTTCAGCATCATCCCACTGGACTTAGATACTACCATTTTCTTTGATTTCATTATTCAAAGAAATAATTTCAACTATCTGATTGTACTAAGGCTGTTGATTACTTTCTCTTGCTTCCTTCATCTCTGCTCCCTGACAAATCTGGCTTAAAACAGCCATAAGAAATAAAAGGCTTCTACTCACTGTACTTTGGTAGATGTGCAAAGATTCTTAATGGGACATGGTGGTGACTGGGGACCTTTCTGGCAGAAGGAGGCTCGTTCAAGACTTTCTCCCAGAGTAAATGGATACTCTACTTGCTTGCTGTTCTTTCAAACAATGACATTGATGAGATGACATTGGGAATTAAATTTGTCCACTGCTGGAGAGCACCAGTAGTCACACGGCTATTCTCAGAAAGCAGGCTGTACTCAGAAGATGGAGTTGGGCCAGAAAAACTGTAGTCTCCGAGACTGACTGATTCAATACAGCTGCTGCAGGTAATTTCTGAGATCCAGCAACACTGAGTCAGAGAACCCCCCAAGTGCATCTACCTGAGCAAAGCTGCTCAAACAGCAGCAAGGTCTGTGTCTGAACAGCTATTATATGGCGTTTAAATATGGATACCGTTAAAATGCCAAGACAACTACTTCTGCACAATATCAGGATCTCTCAGTACAAGTATCCCTCTGAGAAGTTAGTACCTGGCCTTACTTATTCCTGGACTAAAAATGGTAAGATTCTTTACTAAGGTCATTAGAGAAGCACATGGATTTCTGCCTTTGGGCACTTTAATACACAAAAATGGTGTTTGAAAGGTCCCCTTACATTCTTAGCTAACAGATAATTGTGCTTACAGGCAATTTTTTTTTTTAAATCCGAATTCTTAATGATTTGCAACTTTTAGACCTAATACATATGCTCCACAGCTGCATAGATATGAAAACTGGCAAGGTACACAAAGGAAAAGAACCAAAACAAAAAATCCACACAGACATACAATCCCGGTGTTTTTAAAAGTCATTATGCTCCCTGAATAAATAACACAGCTTCTAAACTCTGCCTGTTCTCATGAATTTTCATAAGAGAATTATTTTCCTTTTCATCGTTATTTTTATACTAACATAAAAAGGAATCTCAGACACCAAACTCTGTAAAAATAAAATGAAGTGCCTTGAATTTCAAAGGAGGAGGGGAGATAGCAGGAAGTTCGTAATTAAAGCTGAAATCTTCTCTACCACTCCTCAGTTTGTACTAAACTTCAGCAGCCGCTTCTGAACCCTGGATTTCGCATGCTGTGTGAGATGCTGTAATCTGGCACAGAGTGCTTAAAGGTGAAGTGTGCAGTAAATTTAATACTTTTGTTGGCATTGGCTTTCTTTCCTTCCTTCTATGACAGCCTACGTGTTTTTTCCCTGTTACCAGAAAAGAATACTTTTTAAGAGAATGAAGGTACCTTTTCTCTGCCCAGGATCTGATTATTTTGATATTAAAATACTGTATTGATCAGGTCTGCCTCCTCCTGCTGGTGGAGCTTGCCAAGATCTCTGAGGAAGCTGAATTGCTGATGGCATGTGAGATTAATCTGAGCCGTCACATTTGTTTGGGAAGGAAAGCTGATACTCACTCACTATCCCCTGTTTCATGCAATTAGACAGCTTCAAAATTGTTTTCACCAAATCTGGCAGAGCAGTCATTTTCCACCATTTCCCTGCTACAGCTCATATTTCTAGTTACAACGTTGAACCCTGAGTAGCTGTGCAAACAGAAAGGTGCAAGTTACTTGGTAAGGCTAAAAATCATAGCAGATTTCTTGGCAGCATTTAACAACAGCAGAAAGCTCCAACATGACTGATGAATCTCCCAGAAGCTGCGGATAGACAAGCTTTAAAATGGTCCTCATTCTCGGCCGAACACAGGGGTCTGTCAAGTCTTACACCATCAAAACCCCAATGTCTCATGCCTCTGCATTCAGCTGCTTGGCAGAATGAAACTGCTGGGACAAACTAGTGGGCTGAAATAGGTGGCAGACCCACATTGGGATTTTTATCAGCTCTATGTCCTTCAGTGTGGTTTATAACCCGGTCTTATTTATTCTAGCAATGGCAGTAGTTCAGTCACATGCAACACATTCCTTACTTCTACACTCCAAAAAGCCCTACTGCCCAAAAAGTGTGAGGTTTTAAAATTTTTTTTCTGAAGCAAGAAGGTTCAGAAATCTTACTGTCACTTTGCAACTGCAGGGGAAAAATCAGCGACACCCCCCCGCAACCAAGCATCCTTAGACAGCTCAGCTGCGTTCTGCTTCATTATGTTGATTTTGCTTTTCCTAAGGCGAATAACATGCAATCCTCACAAAAACTGACATATTGCTGGTAGGGATGAGAAAGTAAATGCATTTAAAAAAATATAGTAATAATTCTTGCCCTTAAGGCACTAAACCAAATGTTTCTTTTTAAAAATGACTGCACAGCACTTCTGTTGTGTGAATACTTGCTACCATGGTACAAACAATCAGTTACAAGCTGTGCTAGCAAAATATTTGCCCCTTCTGACACATTTTATTATGAGAGAGGCTTATTAAATTCTCAAGAAGGCTACAGCAGATTAAGCTGTGTAATTAGCATCCATTACCTAAGAATTCATATAAGATTTCTGAATAGAATTGGCTTGTCAAACAACAGACAATTAAAAAAAAAAAGATCAATCCCAAAGCCATCTCCAGAGTGTAGTCAAAATCCACTATTCAAGGTTGGTTTGGAAAAATAATCAGAATGCAGTTTCCTATGTCAGAATAAAACGAATGTTAGTGGAATGCATGCTAACCAAACCAGTTATAAATATTATAAGGAGCTGGGTAATTTTAAAATCCCATCCTTTTTAGCATCTAAATAGGCTAATGCTCCTGTTGCTTATTCAGCACTGCTGATTTACAGAGCTCAATACTATGAATGTCTAAACATTCTGCTGAATTTCTCAACATATTCAGTGCTGTCTTTCTGGTTTTTTGATACTAGAGATGAAGCTCATAATATCTATACCATTCCCAGCTTCTCAAATGAGGCCATCAAGAGCATTGCCCATCTTATATCAGACTATGTCTTAATGAAAGGTGACTAGAGCTTCAGGAAGGTCCCAAATCAATAGACAGAATTTACATAATCACATTAATTTATGATAGTAACTGAATGCACATGATCCAGTCTAGAGACAGCACGTGGTGAAACACACCTTTAGGTAAAATTTGAAGATGAATGCAATCGACATACTTGCAGAAACTGCAAGATATACATTTCATGAGTAATTTCCACTGAGTTATTAAAATTTCACTTTGCTGTGACCTTGAATCATGAAGCCTAGCAACCATGCATTACAAACCATCCGTTCTTCCCATATTCTTCAAATACGTAGCTCCATAGGCTCCCCTACCCATGGAGGCTCAAGGTGCCATTAAAATGCAATGTAGCTATGCATTTACACTTTTGAAAGTTTCAGCATTTTGTAGCAGCTTCCTCAAAAGCATATTTTACTGTGTGAAAAAGTGAGGCTCAACCAGTAACATATTTAGATATATAGCATAACATTATCCAGGACTTTTACAAGTTTTGTACAAAAATAATTTAAATACTTTGCTGCAAAGTTATTAAACAGGAATCTGTTTAGTGGAGATAATGTTGTTGGCTGAGTATGTGCCATCTTACTTTCAATCACTCCTTCCACCTAAATTTCACTTCAGCACACATTTCCCTTTAGCTTGCTGTGATCAACTACACATCTGCGTCCTCACCACTCTGTGTTGCCCCCGTACAGCATTTCTGACTTAGCTTATGAGAGACTCATGGACTGAAGAAGGGTCAACATTCCTTCATCTCTATCAACTCATTTGGTCTAATCCCGAATTAACCACCTCACTCGTAAGAAATAGCCACTCTTTTGACCACGTTTTTCTCGTGTACTGAGCTCTATTCTTGTGAGCACCCAGATGGCTTTCTCAACAGTTTCTCCTTCAATCTCCTTCTCTTCACTGTCCTTCTCCTATGCAGTATTGACTCGTTGTACCCTGTTCTTGTTCTAATTCTTTCTTTCTAACATTTTCTCTGCTGCTCTGGTGGAAATCTAGGGACTGCACTCTTTTTTTTTCACTACAAATTCATCCTATTCTTTTTTTCCCCGATGTTGTTGCATTTCTTCATAAAACACTTTTTTTTTCCTCAAAACCAACTGTCTGTGGTCTACCTTCTGCCTGACTGGCATCTCTGACTCTCTCCTCCAGCCCTATTTTCTCAAGATCCGGTTGGCTTGTTTAAGGAGAATTTTATAAAATTGAGAAAAAATTGCAGTGCTGTTTTGTGCTGGTTTTGGCTGGGATAGAGTTAATTTTCTCCACAGCAGCTAGTAAGGGGCTCTGTTTTGGATCGGTGCTGGAAACAGTGTTGATAACACAGGGATGTTTTCGTCACTGCTGAGCAGTGCTGACACAGGGTCAAGGGCTGTTCTGCTCCTCACCCCCCCACCAGCGAGCAGGCGGGGGGGGCACAAGGAGTTGGGAGGGGACACGGCTGGGACAGCTGACCCCAATGACCAAAGGGACATTCCATCCATATGACGTCATGCTCAGCATATAGAGCTGGGGGAAGAGGAAGGAAGGGGGGATGTTCGGAGTGACGGCGTTTGTCTTCCCAAGTCACCGTTACGCGTGATGGAGCCCTGCTTTCCTGGGGATGGCTGAACACCTGCCTGCCGGGGGGAAGCAGTGAAAGAATTCCTTGTTTTGCTTTGCTTGCGCGGCTTTTGCTTTCCCTATTAAACTGTCTTTATCTCAACCCACGAGTTTTCTTACTTTTACTCTTCTGATTCTCTCCCCCATCCCACCGGCGAGGAGTGAGCGAGCGGCTGTGCCAGGCTGAGTTGCCGGCTGGGGTTAAACCACGACACCTTTCTTACTCACTGTTGTATTTAAGCATTTTGATTCTAACTCCTTCAGTCTGACCGCTCTGCTCTGACCTCCTCCCAGCTTATCTCCTTTTCCTCTCACTTTTCCCCTTCTACCTCTGAAACTTTCTTCTGCTTCATTCAACCTCAAAAATTAGGTCCCTTGGAGAAGCAGTTATTTCTTCACCTACTCTTAACTATTCTTTCCATGTCTGCTAGGAAGTATCATATTAAGTATTATATTATCTCCAGATGGCCTCTCAATGTCATTTTGGTGCTCCACCTATAATAGCCTAGTTGCCTTCTCTTTCTACACTTGAATCCTTGGAAGTCTGAGAAACTTTATAGGTGTCCTCTCTGGTTTATCCTTCTATCTCTTTGAACTATTATTGTGATTTCTTCTCAGGAACATCTTGTCCACATTAGAAGCTTGCTATGTCAAAACCAAGCATACAATATTTCTTCTCACATCAGCTTCTCTATTTTTCAGTCACTGTTTCTCTATCATCATATTTATCATCTAGACTTATTCTTTAATGATATCCTTCCTTTTCCAGATGCAGGCCATAGAACATTATCTTTCTGCTTTCCACTATGTTCAAGAGGAAAATATAATTAATTTAGCTATGTCCTATATCTTCTTCCTAAAATCCTTTCAGATCACCTGAACAATCATTCTCACATTTTGCTTGTCTACAATCTATTCTTCTCTTATTTTCAGTCTATATACAGTTCAGGATACAAAATACTTTTACCTTTAGACCTATCAAGAGTTCTGGGTCACTAGTAAATAATAGTTTTGGCAAGGGAAGGAGGTATTTGCAAAGGTAAAATGCAGAATATGAGTTTGTTTCTTCCCAGAGCTGGAAAGTAACTGACATGCTCCAAGATCCCTTCCGCATGAGCCCATTTCCTTACATATAAAGGAAGCCAAAGGCTGGTTAAATCTTACTCCGAGGGTTGCAGTATAGCAGCTGTAAGGCTGCTTTATGTATCAACAACTGTGTTTTGGATTCATGCTCTAATGATCCTCAGTTCTTTTCTACCTTTTAGAATTTAGCAGAGAGCCCTATAAACAGATGAACTGGAGTAATCAGACCACTGAGTATCAGGAACATTGAAACTTCAGCTTGTGTTTTCTGACCAACAGTCTAAAGACAATTTATCTCATCTTGATCATGATACTAAGGGGTCAGTGACGGAGCTCTTCTCTACTCAGCTATGAAGAGGGCAGGGTTTACATTTCAGCACTCAACGTATTGCTGTTGAGAGCATGTGTGCTGTCAAGGGCTGGGTGACACTCATTATGAAATGAATAGCTCTCATTGTGTCTCATCAAAAACTAGAATATGAGTTTCTGAAAGAACTATGAACCCCAGTTACACAGGCAGCTAGTTCAAAATGAAGCAAAAATTTCTGAACTAACCAAGGAACTAATTAAAAAATCCCTCAGACTTCTGAGCTCTTCCTTTGCTAAGCTAAAATATTGTTGCAAATGAAAAATTTATACATAGATAAAACACAGGAGCTCAAGAAATTAACTATGGATGAGGCACTAAGCAGTAATGACCGCGGTGTAATTCAATTTGGCAGTCTTGGGTTTCAGGTAAACTGGATTAGCTAAGACTAGAAAAATCTGTCAAAGGACTTGGAAGAGATTTAAGGCCAGATGACTGACCAGAATAATGGCAAACAGCATTACAATGTACAGCAATGAAGAACGGGCAGACTAATTTATACAATGATACAACAAAATGTCCTTTCTGTTGAACATGGACCATCAATTTAAATGTCAATAAGGTACAAAGAAAAAATTTCTAAAGAAGAGGAAAGAAAAAGGAGAGGACATGCGAGTTCCCTGTATTTCTATCTGTTGAATTGTCTTCTGAGCAAGTTAAGAGACTGGATGCTAGGTAAGAGAGGCAGGTTTGATTCTTTATTAGTATTTTCAACTCTTAACTAACCCTATTCTCTTGACTTCTTAACTCACTAAACAAATGAACAAAAAAACTTACATTATGCTTTACTACTAAGGTTAATTAGTCTTCCACAGTTGATGATCACTGACTGTAACAAACAACTAATTAGAATGGTTTGTTTTGTTTCATAAAAGAAGATGGGTTGCATGGTGACCAAAGCTAGAGGCTAGGTAAATCAGCAAAGCAAAAATCCCAACTGTCACTCTCCACACATATTAAATAACATTTTTCTAGATATTATCATAATAAAGCTGTGACAGGGTTAGAATAACAAAGCTAGCATAAGCAGACCATATTGGTTCTTACTAACCTTTATATAGTACGAGTGTGGATGATAGAAAGACAATTCTGTTTAGTAGCTGCATAATACAGATAAATACCAGAAATACAATCATAAGCCATAACAAAGTGCGCATTAACAGGATGTTGGTGTGGAGCAGGTAGTTTGTGAGACGTAAGGCATGCAGCCATGCAAGAATCTCAGCAATAGCCTTCTAGCAGAGTATGGAAAGCTTGGAAAGCTTTTTGTTAAGATGGAAAAATCCCAAAAACTCCAAATTTGTGAAGATACAAGAAAACAGTTTCTCACCAATTCCTACAAATACTACTAATAAACTGATTTAATGAGAGTGATTAGATCACATTTATCCTCTGTATTTTATGAAGCCTCTTGAGTTTAATACAGTTGGAAGGCTCAATATTATTGCCAATGAAAAGAGAAGGAAAAAGGGGAAACAGACGAAAAATTGACAAAATTGCAACATAATTTGAAGTCTTAAGGCTGCATTCTCCATCAGTGACAGTTTAAACGTTACTTCAGAACAAAACTTCAGTTTTGTATCTTTAAGGTAAATTGTAAACATCATCTTAAATTTGAGTGTTAACAATGTTGTTAATAAAAAGTTTGCAAAGATTTCATTGCAAAAGTGACATAACTTAGATAGTTCAACTGTCTTCTCCAAAACTTTTACAAAACTATTCCTGTAGAGTGTGCTACATGAAAAATTTACAGGTGATTGATTCAGTCTGGGTCAAAACTGGGACTGCAGTAGAAAGCTCCTCTAATCCCAACCCTAACTGTCAGGACAGTCCTGTTCCTCCAAAGTACAATGCTGAAAGAAAGATGAGAAAAATCTAAAGATGAGAATATAGTTTAGGCCAGAGGACAAATAAAAATACATAAAAATAAACAGGAGATAAAATATATCACTGAAAATAACTGGGATTCCAATGAACTGCACAGCATGCTTTAGCCTTCGGGTATATTTTCCTTTTTTTGAAAAGTAACATAATTTTGAAATTTTACAGCGTTGTAAAAGAGCCTTAAGGTACAAAAATTGTTCTTTCTTTTAAAACTGTGTTATGTTGTATAGGAGCATGTTTATTCAGATGTGTGAGATAACATAAGGCCTCATTAAGGGACAAATTAATTTCTTTTCAAAGTGCAGATCTTCTAGGCAGAAGAAAAGTACAGAGACTGTCAGAGAATATTTATTTCATTACAAGTTTTGCTGCAAGAGTTACAATATAATATAAGCAGAATACTGCAGTAGTTAGAGCGATCACATCACTAAGCATTCACAAGATTTGTGAGATTCTTTTTTTTTCCTGAATCCTGCAAGTCTAGTAGCAACTCCTCTGAACACTCTGAAGTGTTTGCTTTTCCTGGAAAATATGAAGAAAGAGATGATAGAAATTGCCTATTCTTCAGTATGCAAAGAGAATTCTAAGAAAAAAGGCTAGTTGAGGGCTATTGGGAAAGTCTTCTTTGCAATTAAAGATACTGTCCCAGAAAATGGAAAAGAAAGGAGACTGGGAATTTTTTTTAATAGTTGGCATTTGTCAGAAACCAGTGAATACCGAGGCAAAGGATTTCATCTTTCAGAAATCATAATCCAGTATGTTTCATCTCTACCATTGTAAAAATAAAATATGAAAGCAGCAAAGCAAGATCACTTCCAAATGATGAAAAGAGGAAGGAAAGTGTCTCTGGACACTTTTCCAGGAGCAAAGCCATACTCTGTCTCTTGAGATAATAATGAAAGAAAATAATGTCTTATTTTCTCTAGGTACAAATAATAATTGAATACTCAAGTCATTTGGGAGTAACTATATGCTATAGACTCTCTTCACAACCTTAACATAAAATACATTTGTCATACCATCAAGTCAGGAGGTGGTGATTACATCAGCCTGATTTTACCGACTTCTCAAAGGTGGTACACTGGAAAGTCATGGGAGTGGCTTTTATTTACCCTTCTGTTAACAATAGCAGTAATGAGCTTGGGTCCCGTTGAATGCCATAAACATCACACTACTGAGTGAATTTTGCATAATTAATGAAATATTCATTGGGTCAGACATGGAGAGATACCAATTGGACAGCCCAGTGACTAGGGTACTCACCTAGGCTGTTGAGACCAAATCCCTTCTCCAATTAACCCTGAGAGAAAAGAATAAAAACGACAGACTTTCAGGGAAAGCCATAAAGAAAAGCCAATAACCACGTATCAGAAGATCCAGAAGACTGTTCTGCCTGAGTCACAAGGCTTGAACCTCTCATTTACATTCTACATTCAAGGTCTCTTCACCAACCTACCTGCATTTCTGAGGTAAGAGACTTTCTTGTCAAGAACTATTCTTTACATTCCTAGGAATTGTTTTGTTGAATTGACAGGAAAACCATTTTGTCAGAAAACTCTGCAACATGTCTACTCAATACTTGAAGCTGAAAGCTTGTTTTCATTTTAAGTTCAGTTCTGTTTCTACTTTCTCAAAATGTGCCAATGTGAAAAAAACCTCAGCAGGGAGCTCAGCTGTGCAAACTGAGACTGCAAAGACTATACAGATAGTTCTATAAAGTTAAGAGCTTATCCAAGAACATTAAAAAAACCCAGGTTTAAGTACTGTACCTAATTGCAGTATTTGATTTCATAGAGGTGGCATTTTTACACTGGCTGCAATACAAGTTTTCTTTTTTTTCTTGTTTTAATATACTAATTAGAGTAGGAAGTATCTCTGTGGAATCTGCTAGAAATTTTGACTTTTTAAATTGCAATCACTGAACATTCTGTATTTACTTGCAATAAATCTTCTAGGCTTTCATTGTTAAAGTAGAGAACATAAATCCAATAATTGATAGCAAAATGAAGGCTTGATAATTCTACTTAATTAATTTGGAAACTTCCTGCCCCTGCTATTCCACAAAGATTTAATAGCACAGATCTGTAGAAATGTTTCCTGGTAATTACACTTCATTAATATAACAGAATCTATCATGATATATTTGCTATTTATTTATTTATTTTAGACAGCTCTACACTGTAGCCAGTTAAGTGGCTTAGAATGAATATATAGTCCTTGATAAAAGACATACCACTGATTTACAGACGAGAAAGATGAATATGGATCCTCCAAACATAAAATGACCCTTTAGACTTCAACTCTACAGGTGTGTAAGTATGAGATGGGCTTTAATGAATCAATATTTTCCTGTTGAGGAAAGTAAATGTTGGGAGTTCAACATCATCTCATGGACTGTCTGCTCACAGCCTCCAGACCATTCAATCCATATGGTATGAGATAAAATTTAATCTATTGACTACTGGCACTGAGAATGAAGCACTGACTTTCACAGCAGGTTCAAGAGAGAAAGAACAAAAGGAAGAGCTCAAACCACAGAAGAGAACTTCCTTCTTTTCCTTTTTAGCTTTTGAAGTTCAAACATCTGATCACCTCTTCCAATTATTAGAGAGATCACACAAGAGTTTTGCATTGGTGACATGGACTGTACTTACAATGCACATGGGCATGGTGTTTCCTTGACTCCCTTAAAAAATTGGCTGAACAATAAGAAGTGTAAAGTATTACACAGCAATATCAAGATTTTTTCCTCCCCTTTTTTTGAGATACAGAAGATGCTTCTGGGAATGAAATTATCATATATTATACGACTGGTTTAAATCTAGAGATACAAGCAAGATATCTAGAGATATCTTTCACATTGTGTGCTGAGGTATTACTCTTTTTGCCTAGAAAGTTAATGCCACAGCATTGCCTTTCTATAGTTAATTTGTTAGTGGAACAGATACCTGGACAGACATATTTAAAGAAGCAAAATATTTTGGGTTGATTTCTAATCATCATTAGTACTCCCTATGTACAGAGCTTTAAACAGACTGTACTTTGATGGCTCATGTCCGTAAATAATGTCATTTGTGGTTCATTGGTTGAATTAATCTGATATAAAATGACTAAATTGAAAATCTGTAGGTTGAGCTCTTGATGAGTTCTGGCAGAGCACTAAGCCGGCAATCATAAGCTTATTAATGAAAAGAGAATGGTAGAAATTGAAATATTAAAGAAGCGGGAAGTAACAGATTAAAAGTTAATTTTGATAACATAACTTGTACCAAATAAGAAAATGAATGATGCAAGAAGCTCCTTTTTATCATCTTCATATGCTGTTTCTTTCAAAAGAGTGCCCTTAGATGGAACTGTATGGCTGTGAAAGGGATAAAATACCTAAGACTACCTTTTTCAACTTCTTATATTAGCTGTCATTCATGCCTTTGTTGCTAATCTAGTTTGGAGCTCGCAAACCTATGTGGAAAAGGTCTTCACAGTATAAGTTTTTTGCAACCTTTAACTCAAAAATGAAAGCCAAGATACTTGCTGATGAATTCCTCAGGGTGGTCTTGGATATGGCTTCATCATTTTTCCTAGCGAAGTTTTGTGCCTGAAATGATGAAGGATGTTGAACAAGATACGGAATTCAGCAGAACTCTGCAGCAAACCACTTCTGCCTTTAGAGGAGCCAAAGTTTCCCACCCAACAGAGCCATACACACGGGGCAGAAGCTGTGAACTGGGCAAGGCAAGAGGTGTAAAAGAGTCTGGCCCAACTCATTAGAATTTTAGCCTATTGTTATCAATGCCTTTCACTGCTATTGAAAGGCTTTAGAAGCAATAACTGGAAAATCTCTGAAGTGTAATGGTAAAATATAGAACTGTTTTACGAACAATAAAGATCAGTCCTTGGTAGGTTTAAAAGTTATATATGTTGAGTCTGCATCATATTGAAGGCACGCGATTGTAAAAAGGAGCAAACTGACCAGCATCAAATGAAATGCAATATTTTTTAAGGCCTAATTTGCAAATTTCATTCAGAATATATTGTTTGTAATATTCACTGCAATTGGAATATATAATCCCATTTATCAAAAGGCAGATTTTAAAATGCTGAACATTTAATATTTTTTCCAATATAATGGGATGTTGGAAATTGAAGAAAAGCTTTAATAAAATTCCTTCGCTGTAAACATCAGTCCCAATCTTACAAAAGCATGCCTTTTATTAGCACTAAAAAGACTTTTCCACTGAACACATTCATGTCCTGGGGCTTCTACAGCAAAAACCAGCAATAAATTTAGAATCTCCAGTAAACAGATTATTGTATAAATACCGAGTAATTTTCAGAGCATTGGAGGTCATTAGTAAACATTAAATAATAATTTCTGACTGACTGGATTACTCAACAGATTTAAGACAAGGATGAACAGCAAAAATACAGACACGTATTAAATATTATTACAAATTTGTTTCCAGCAATTCTATTTTTAGCATATCAAAAATATAAAGAGGTGAATCGGGAAACAGATCTTTAATCTACTGGGCTGTGGTAGAGCAAGAAAGATTGCAGATTCCAGGCCCTGTGAGGATTAACGTCGTCATAGAGAAAGTCAGCCAACAGCTCAAGGCAATAACACACACATGTGACCTACAAGGTCAATGGTCAAACGTGGTACTGCTGACAGGTGTATGGAGAGCCTGTAGAATTGTCCTCTTGGGTCCCACATCTTAATATACCTACCTGTTGGCATTTTAGTAATAGTGATAATGATGATGTGTTAAGGTGGTTTGAAAAAGCATTGAAAATCCAAGAATTACCAAACTACTCCATGTGCAAAGCCTAACGTCTTCTTATAGGATGAGGATATACAGGCAGCGAGTCCCATCAAACTATTCATTTGTTCATTATTCATTTGTTGGCAAATCTCTTGACATTTGCCAAGCAGATGACATTTATACCAATTACTGTTTTCATTTCTTCATCACTTTAGAGTGAGCAAGAGGAGCTTTCCAAACAACAAAAAAGCCAACGTCTCTTATGCTGTAAACAGCTCACAATCCAAGTCAGGAATAGACAAATGCTATGGAGGGGGTGATTGAACTTTTAACTCAGCCTTCTTCCAGACATCTCATGGGAAACAGGAGCTTTCGGATGCTAACTTAGCTTTGGATGCTAGCTCTTGCCAAGTTGATAAGAGCTATATCAAGAGGTTTATATATGATCAGTTCTGCAGTCAACAAAAGAAAAGTAAAAGTGTTAAAGTAAAAGTGAGACAGTAAAAGTGTTAAAGAACAAACATTGTGTTGCCCTTATTTTATCTTTCATATATTTAAGTTTTCCTGCTGGCTTGTGTTCCCTATGAATGTTCTGCACAAACTTATATTCACACATTAACTTTCAGACATGCATTCTTCACCATTATACAATTTAAGTTTCATATTAGTCAGATCTCAGAGCTCTGAACACTGAATTTTATGTATAGTTTATATGTAATGCTCAGCTAGTTATGGCTTGTATTTTTTCCAAACTCCCTTCTCCTCCTCCTTTTGTTATCATGTTAATAAAAAATGTTTTGTTCAGAGAAAAGTAATTTTGGCTATTGTATGTTTCTAGTGAGGACAAAACAAATGTAGAATGCTATGTACAAATCCTCGAAACAGCAAATTGCACATATATCTACCCAATTCTGGACTGTATATCAATCGAGAGATACACAGAACATTAAAGCCAGAACTGTTCTCCAGAAACCTCAGTTGAAAGCCCCCCTGGAATACGGACGTCTGAATTGCAGATATTCTACTGGGGCTCACGAAGGACAACCACAGGTTTAAAGCAGGCATGGACAGAACAGGCACTTAAAAGAGGGGATTAATTTAAGAAATAAAGATTAAAATCTTGATAAGCAATGACTCAGAGGGAATATAATACCTGAAGATATGTAAAGAGTTTAAATAGCAAGAAGACAAAGTGATAATTTTGGGTTTAATTTCTTGAGTGATCTCAGCAGCCAAGCCCAGTAAGCTCTGCTACAAAGGAAAACTGAGACAGTCAAGAGGAATGTCTTTTTAAGAGAGCTGTAAGAAAAGAGTAGGAGCATTTGCTAAGTCTAGCAAAACCACAGAAGGTCATTATTTCCAAGTAAATACTGAGGAACCATTCAGCAAAACTCCAGAAGTCTTAGCTGGATTTGAATAAATTTAGGCTAGATATTAGCAGGTTTCTAACCAGAAGGGTTGAGATGCTACGGATTCTTCTGAGTAGAGGGGGCAATAAATCTTATTATCTTTAAGACAGAACTTGGTAGGCTAATGAAAAAGTTTATATGATACTGTTACAGAGGTTTTGGACTTAATGATCCAAGAAGTCACTTCTGGTCCATTTTTAATATACTGCTAAAAGCGTACAACTAGAAATATTAAGAGCAGGAATATTACAAAGCGGTATTCAACCCATCCAATAATATTGTCTTTAAATGCACAAACTAAACTACTTATAAATGTTAATTAAAGTGCAGAAGATAATAGGTGATTTTCTTATTTTATTCAATATAACTTTCTGATATCAAAGGTATCCAGAGGTATTGAGGTGTTTTTCAGTGAGTGCTCTGATACCAGTCTAAAAAGAGTTACACAGCCGGAGAACATCTCAATAGCAATTGTATTTCCTTTTGTGCTTGCAGCATCCTCACAGTAAAGTAGAGCACAGTAAGACAGGAGCCGCAGAGTAAAAGACAATGACCTTAGCAGTAAGAAGTTCACCCCAGCAGCCAGGTGCTTGGTGACTGAATAAAATACAGTAAATCCCCTGTTGATAGCAAGTTCATCTATTGCTATGCCAAAGCAGATAGAGATGAGGACTACACACTCTAAAATCCATTATGAAAGAGCTGTGCACTACCATATATTTCAAAAATTACTCATGTCCAATAGGAGACAGTCACCTTGCACTACTCTAATGAGCTCTAAAGCTGACGAAGCATGACTAGCAATGAGTTACCAGTTCTGGGGAGAGAAGTGCAGAGTGGCTAATTGGCCTTGGGATGCAGAAAGTTTCACATCTGGGGTATTGGTGACAATCCCCTTGTCAGCTGTTGCACAGTTTCCATGGGAGGTATCTGTGCTCTGCCTGACCATACTTTAGCACATCTAGATTTTTCTGTGGAGGTCTGAAAATGCATGGAACTGTCAAAATGCATGGTGCAAAATTTGGGCGCTTTTTGCTTTCAGTCAGGAACCATATTTGAATTCAGCTTTAAAGATGACTGCAGTACTTAAAGTGAACCTTTCCTTCTACATGTTGGCTAATGTTCAGGGGTCTTTTACCTCCGAGTTTTGAAATAAACCGAAGTCAACAGCGTATCCAGAGCTTGGGAAACCCAGAAAACAGCTTAAAAGGTACATGAAGCCTTGTCTATTGAGGGGAGATACCATAGCCAGCTTCCTCCAGAAAATAATAAACTGGAGGATTTTTGTGCAGAAACTCCTGGCAGCAAGTAGGTCACTCCCATGATTCAGAACAGAACTAGCTCATATCATCTTGACTGATGAAAGCTAGTCCCTCCACAGACTCTCCCTACAGTCCCTTTAGTTAAAAGCAATTTACCTTAGGCAAAGCTGAAACTGAGAAATGGACCACTTGGAGAATGAGACCTACAGTTTACATATTATCCTGTTCAGTAGAGTAATATCTGCTTTTAAAACCAGTGAGTGCTGTTCCAATATTTAAGCATCCTTGGACTGAACCCCAGGCTGTTAAAGTTGGAGACCGTCTTGGAGAAAAAGCTATTGACCTTTGGGAGTTCATGCTTATATCATAATTTTCATAATCAAAATTTTAAAAATAACTGTAATGGGGAATAAAGTATAGTGCCAGACTCTTATGCTGTTCTCTCTTAATATTCAGTGGTCCCCTTGAGCACTTGTAGATTGATGGCACATCATACCTTGTGCTCTCTCACAACTTAGGCAACCTAAGCCACGTAAGAAAAACAAACACGCCTGATTTCCATGTGTCTACTACTTGGCTGCTGCAAAATCCAAAGCTTTTGCACTGTAGCAGAGGCATGCCTTTGTTGTCAGGCAGTCCAGAGATTAAATACTTTTAAAAGCTTTCAAAGTTTCCGAAGGACTTGCACACATCACTTGCACACCACTTGCACATCACATTATGTGATGTACTTGGCTGTGACCTCAAAGGCCCCTCTCTCTTTGATTTTCCTGGATTCTCATTTATTTTTCTGGACAAACAGCATGAGCTACAGTTAAACTGTGCAATGGACCATGAGTGATTAGATATTAGAAAGAATAATAGTCTTTACAGAGTAATGCGCTATAGTTTACAAATTACAAAAAAAGCCTTTTACTCCATCCTGTTCGTGTTTAGAACTTTCATTCATAGAGGATGAAAATAATTCTCCAAGATTCTGTCAGAGGTACCCTTGGGAATAATAAGCCTAAATTTTGGCAATTTCCTCAGTACAATATATTTGTTTAAAAAAAATCTAATGCAATCTGTTGACTTTTGTGAGTGTGTGTTTAATCAAATATTTCAACGCTCTTTCTTCTGAAGCAAAAATCTATGCCAGTAGATTGGAGAAATCAATGCTCAGCATTAGAGGGGGATAAAATGTTTTGCATGGAAACATTCTTTTTTTAAGGGAAAATCAGGTTTAGTGACTCCAAAACAGTTTGCAGAGAGATGTAAATATTGTTGTATTGTTACTTGGAAAAAAATTAAAAAAATTTGAAATAGCTTTATTTTTTTCTGAAACAACGGTCAAAAGATTTTATTTTTGCTCTGAACTGGGCAGTTTTCTTTCCTTAATTCTGAAAATGTTAATCAACAAAAGAATTGATTTGGTGCCCATAAACAAATCTGCAGTAAAAATGAACTCATAACTGTGAATTCGTCCCAGAACTTCCAAAAAACTCTGGGGATGTGAAAAATAATTTTGATATTTATGTTTTCTGCATCCAGTGCATACATTAACAATTTAATCTTCTTAATAATTTTATTATAGAGCTGTATTATCCTAAATTATTGAGTGGAGTCCCACATCTCACCATAAATTATGGAGCCCTGTTACTCCAGGAAGGCCTCAGTGTCCCAGAACACATTTTTTGGCATGCTGCCTGCCTAAGATGGATGAACAAACTGTGCTCTACCACAGCACCACTGAAAATAACTGCATTTTTCCTCCACTAAGATTAAGTAATAATTGAAAGAACAGTATTTTTACAGCAGATTTTCCAAATTTTCTGCATAATTTTGCCTGTCTTGCGTCTGTCAGCTTACAAAAAAGCATCAAGACTTCAGTGAAATGGGGGACAATTCACCCTGTTAGGGAGTCACATCCCTTCCCTCTTCATTTTTAGCACAAACTGAAAGAAAAGTAGGGATTTGCAGAGAAGTTAGAAATAGTGACACTTTGCTTTGGAAACATTCAGAAGTAATAAAAGCTTACTAGAAAAACTAGTTGGATAGTCTCCATGGAGAAAGACAAAAAAAAGAATAAACTACAGCATGGTCTTGCCCTATTATTTTCTGGGTTCTCCCATCTTGCTGCATGTGGTAGCCCTTTCAAATACATACAAGCAAAACACATACAATTAACACTGACAAGTATACCAACAGGCAGCGCAACAATGTTATTTTGTAAAGTTCCCTTTAGGATATGCTTTCTTCCCCGAATTGTACTTAATACACAAATGAACAAAAATTATTTTCTGAATCAGCATGAAAATGAACAAGAGAATAGAAAAAAGCTATGAACACAGCAAGGCTAATTGGGGAACAAACTGATGTTATTAGTAGATCCAAAGATAATTAATCATCTCCCAGGTTTGGTTCTGTTACAACACCTCGTATAGATTGCTCACATATTCAGGCTTTGATAAACATTACCACATAAATGACGCAGACTTAAACATCACAAGCTTAGGAACAAGCCCTCCCTCACATCGGTCAGGCCACGGAAAATGTGGGAGTCAGGTTTTCAGCACGGGAAGGTATTACCCCCAAAGGAGTCCTTAGCGTTGTGCCAACCCTCATTAATATTCAGCAGCAAAGCAAGCACGAGAAAACACAGACATGCATGAGTCAGAAAGGAAAGCAAAACAACAGGGTGAGGGTTTATAGGCCCTATATTTAATGCATTTTAAAAGGTAACTGTCGATCTAACACATAGACATTGAGGAATAGCGCTGTTTAAAATCCTTGCTCATGCGCACAACTTTTCAGTAAATCCCTAAAAGTGCATTTGCTGTGGTCAAAAATTTTTCTGTAATGCTCCCAAGCAGTTCTTGAAAGCAGGTGGGTCACTGACGTTCTTGCAATTGTAATTTCCTTCATTTGTGAATTCCCTTTTGGATACAATTTAAAGCACACAAATACCACATAGAATAGCAGTGGTACGAAAATGCTCAATTTCACGTATGGGGATGTTTTACTGGACTTGTTTTCAACAGGGTCCTTCCTAACCAGAAATGGTGTATCAACCTGTCGTGGTTTAACCGCAGCCAGCAAAT
>NW_009186905.1:15104-37811 GCF_000690835.1 Fulmarus glacialis | reverse complement strand
TCATTACACAAAGGCCAAGTTTAACGGGAGTTTCTGAGATCCTAGAGCGGCCCAGGAGACGGGGGGGGGGAGGGGGGCGGAATGCACTACCACATAGGCAGAATTTTTTTGAAAAGCCAGGAATTTGACAGTATAATTTTTTGTTTGTTTGTTTGAGGAAACCACATGAAATCTTTAGGTCTGGATCATTTAAAATGATACCTGCACAATATGATTGCTGTTCATTACTGAGACACAGTTTAAAGTAGCAAGAGGAAATTCCACCTCAAATGTATATTTCAAGGCCAGAAATCCCTATCATGATCATTTTGCTTGAATTTCACTCAGCACCACTTACAGTTTGCCCAGCACCTGGTGGTTGAACCAGAGCACATGTTTTAGAAAGACATCTGGTTTTGTTTAAGTCCTTGGCACTGCTTTTAAAACTGACATTGAAGGTACTCGACAGCTTTGGGATGTGGTAAACAATCAGCTTATAGATTAGACTGGACTGAAACCATTAAATATGATACATAAGGAATTTTTTTAATCAACTTAGACCTGAAAGTGCCGAGTGCCTTCAGCAGAACTTGTAGACACTTTCATTCCGCCTGTGATCTTCAGTCACTCATTCCCCTCTGCAGTTACACTGAGTGTTATTGGCTGTCTGTAGAAACACAGATTTACGTTGGTGTTTTACTGGCAGACTAGCAGAAATACATTGCAAATGTTTTTTTCTCTTGGTTTCTATCTTCAAGAATACGTATATATGAAAGCGATTTGTTCTTTAGAGACCTGTTGCCTAAAGAAAGCAGCGCCATCTGGCTTTTTGTTTCTTCTGTCGACTGAATATTTGATGCAGTATATCAAAAAAATTTCCAATATAGCCAGTTTAGTAGCACTGTGTTGCCATGTTTTCACTTCATTAGGTGCTTATGCTTGCAATTATTTCCCATTGTTGGCTTTTCTTCTTTTATTTGCTGAGTGACTTTTGTATTCTTATTAAATCTTGTGAGTAATCTTCTCTGACTTAGAATATAATAATCAGGGAATTAAACCATAAGTCATTAATAGGTCATAAAATCAAGAAAAAAGCTATCAAGAATATCAGAATGTCAGTTACATAGCCCAGAGGTATGAAAACATCTTTGTGTTTACAGGGTATTTGTTGTAATTCATTTGTATCTGCTTTTGTTGTAACCTTTGTGAGGAGCTTACAAGGCGTATGAGTTTAGGGTAACTGCCCCATTAAGATGCACATTTTACTTTTTAAACTTTGTTTGCTGTGTCAGTTTATGCCGTCTGCTGAACTGCGCTGCAAACATCTCTATTTAATGTTCGCATTACTCGTATGAAGAAGTTGAGCATCAGTCCAGCGTTACAAACTGAAATACTGAGGTATAGAGAAAATGAACCAGAACTGATAAGTAATGTTTTAAATGGGGCATAGATAGATGGGTTTTAGATCCAAAAATATGATTTTTAAAATCCCTGTCTCGTTGGAGATTAAAATCAATAGTTGTGCTTCTACCTTAAAGTCAAGAACCGCTCGCATGGAGCATCTTAATGCTGAAGCCAGACTGAAATCTAAAGGCTGGTTAATTCATCTCCTTGAGGGCTCCAAGGATGGATCTCTGTTCCCCATCTACCCCAGGGCACGTGCAGTTTGTATTGCAAGACTGGGATTCCTCTAGAGTGCAGGGGTAAGATGCTACTTTACTTTAAAACGTGTACTTTAGAGGAGACAAGTTGGTAGTTCTAGATAAAAATTTGGAGTTATGCCCAGAAGTGGGAGGTCCAAGGTCTCAGCCCAACACGGAGCTGCTCAGTGGGTGCTTTGGGGAGCATAGGGAAAGCCAGTCTGAAATCACATTTTCCCTGATCCAGCAAATTTTTCCAGGTGTGCTGGCATGACTTCAGCTTGAGAGGTGCTGAGCACCCTGTGTGAAAGCCATTGTTGCAGTCTTTGGAGCATAGGTTTGAACCTCTCTTGTTGGGAAAGGAGCTGAACACAGCTAAGTACTCTAACAACTACACTGCTACAGTTTAAAAGGGAAACATCTTTATTTTAGAATAAAGAATTTCACCCATCTCTGTTGGGGGAAAAAAGTCATTCTGGTGTCTAGGCTATGGATCTTAAATGAAATTGAGTGACTTCTTACACTGTCTGAGGACAGAAGGAGGAAAAGTTGCTAGTTCAAACCATTTGCAAGCCAGGCATACCAATGAATCTGGCATGGAAATCTAGCATGCTGGCTACTTTGGATCCCTTTCTGATAGACCAGCTAGGTACCAAACACAGAATCCCCAGATTTGCTTTGGGATCAGATGCCTCAGGATGAAGTACTGCAGAATGTAAGTTCTGTACTGGGTCTGGTTCCTAAGGGACCTTCAAGTGACTAAACACAGGCTGCATCAGTGCTTGGAGCAGAACCCAGGTGTCCTCGTCTGCAGGCCTGTGCTCTTATTCACTGCCAGCCTCCACGGTTCCAGGGAAGGCTGTTTTTAAGGCATGGATGCAGGCAGAATTTAATCTTTTGGGCTAGAACTGTCTCTGTTGTAGGACTGTATGTGAATCACTTCTGCAGTGCAGCTGGTTGCCAGGAGGTCTAACTGTGAAGCCCTAAATCTACCAGTCAGTGTGATGGATTGTAAAAGGGTTACAATAAAAGGGGAAGTCATTAGTCCCTTCTGAGGATTTCCTTCTTGAGCACCACCAAATCATTTTTCTGACTTCCTAAGTAGGCAGAAGGAGTGAGATATGAATTTATCTTTCTCTCTGGCATTGCTTTTCTGCAGGATTGATACACAAACAAGAGGTAATCAATGCCTGAGAGACAGGAAACATTCTAATGCTGGGGCCAAGGCAACTGTGGTTTGGATATTGCTGCATGCTGCATTTCTAGGGACTTGTTTTTTATTTCAGAAGAGAAGCTCTAATGGTCGTGTGTAGGAATAATGAATGCTTATACCAACACGCTGGGCAATCTCAGAACCTTTATAAAGGCATTGCTACTAGAGACTCAAAGTACAGGAATTTTGAAATGGTTAAAAAAGAAATGTTTGACCAAGTAGGGGTTTCTGGATGAAGACAGAAATAACCACCTTCACATTTTTAGGAAAAGAAAACAGAGTCTCAGCCTAGCTTAGAAACACTGCATTTTTTCATATCTGTGGCCTATAAAGATGAATCAGGAGGATGAGAAGGAAATCTATATCTGGACTCCTTAGTCTGGCTGCACCATGCGCTAGTCACTGTGTTCTAAAGCCCTAGTTTACAGTATGGTGTAAATATTTAAATTCTTGTCAGCAATTATGGTTAATCACTTTCTTGGTAAAGTAACATTGCGAATTTGCTCAGCAAATGCTGCTGCAATGGTGCTGGTTATATGAGAAGTGAAACATTATTTATTACTCTGAACATATACCTTATTAAACAACTGCTGTCAGGATAAATACGAAATGTGAGAAATAAAACTGCTCTGATGTACTTAATTGCTGCTGGTCTGTCACTTAACTACCTAAAAATGCATTTCTCTAAAATCTAGCAAACCTAGCATGAGGATGAAAAGCAAGCACTTAAAACTGGTGCTGTTTTCCAAACCAATTGACTGGAAATATTGTATGAAAACTAAGGATTCAAATTTACCCCCATTTAAGGGATGTCGATTTCTGATTATATGCATGTTCCAAATAATTCTTGCCTTAATGCATAAAAAAAGACCAGAATTCAAACTCCCGAAAGCTTCAACTTTGAGACCTTTGTGTCAGATCCATTTGCAGTATCAAAGCCCACACGATTCAGACACCAAGATGGACTGTAACATCCTGATTCAAAAAAAGCACTAAAATTTTAGGTGTTCTTAACTGTTTTTCAGACTAAACATATTCAAGTACATTTTTTTGTTTTGGTGGAGGTTTAAAAGCAGCTATATAATAGGATAAAATATAAGAGATATGTGTATGAGCTAGCATGTGAAGAGATCCATCTTGTTCTGTTCTTCCAGAACAACAAGGTCATTAGGAAACTAAATGAGATATTTATGTCCATTTTCAGTGAGAGGTGAGACCAATGTGCTCTCGAAGTGGCTTTCCAGGAATTCTTTGGTAATCTTAGGGCAAAGTCTGAAGATGAGTTCACAATTTTAATCCTTCAAACACTCACAACACCCTGCCGCCAGATGGTATTTATCCAAGTCATAAAGAAAACAATGCAAAACAGAGATTGCCACTATTATATGTGATGAATTATTGGAAACCGGCTTCTAGGATTTTTTTTATTGTTATTGAAACAGCTCCATTTTATTAAAGAAAATTTAATCCAGTAAGTACATAAGCTTGTCTGTCACTTTATCTGACTATCCACACCACAACATATTTTCTTCTTTTTTTCTTTTTTTTTTTTTTTTAATAAATCTGTCATAAGCAGAAAGGAAAGGGCATTTTTGGTCAGTGGTTTGAGTAAGTTTGTCCTGATGCTGTTCAGGATACAAAATACATGCTTATATTACGATGTTGTAGTAACGATCCCAAGAAATTATTTGGTTTGCTTTTAAGTGGTGTACCTCACCATGGACAGTATTACCGTCCATTCAGGAAATTAATTGAAAGTATAATTAAGGACAGTTACACAAGACTTGGAAAAAATATAGCCCCATAGAGCCCAAACAGCACAACTTAACCAAGAGCATGTTGCAATTCCTTAACCTGTTTTGATTCTTCGAAAGGATTTGAAAATGGCTGATGTGTTTAACTTACATTTTTCACAAAGTTTTTAACAAAGATCTCTCTTAAAGCTCTCAAGTAATTGGAAGAAGGAGCCGAATTGCATTGCGAGTTAAACCCTGGTTAAGTAGCTGGAAACTAAGTCATAAAACTGTTTCTGTAAGCAATACGGCGTCAGTGCTGAGGTCCAGGGTACTCGCAGTCTTGGGAAGGGTGTGGGGGAAGCTCCTGCCTCCCTGCCAGGAGCGCGTGTTCCGCGTCCCTCGGCCTGGGAGCCGCTGCTGGCGCAGAGCAGAGCCGGCGGCCGCAGCCCTCCTGCTTTGAGACAAGGGAGGAGCGGTGCGGCCGAGTGTGCCGGGCTTTCCCTCCTGCAGGACCTTCCTGCCATCGCTTCAGAGGGGCTGTGGATAACAAGGACAATAAGCTGCTTGTCTGCAGAGCCATCGGATACCGGGTATTACTGCCCCTGCCGAAGAGCTGGACCTGCACTGAAACGAGAAAGCCACTCTCAGTGTTTCCAGTGTAAGTTAGAAGCCAGAAATCAAGGGTATGGTGAAACCCGCCTTCAGAAATTACTCCAAGGATACAAAAGGCTTCTTAATAAAGGTGAACCAGGCCCGTAGACAGTACATTTGAGGACATTTTGGGTTAGTCTCTCGAAGTATGATTCTAGCACACAGTTGTAGGGTTTTGGACAGGTTTTCCCATTATGCAGCTGTAGAGCCAGCAAATAAATTCAAGAAAGGAGAGTAAGATTAAAAAAGTATTCCTTCTCTCCATGTATCTGTTCAGGTTTAGAGATACAGCTTTCTTTGCTTTAGAAGCTTAAGGGTATCTAGAGCCATCGTCCTCAAACACAATTCAGTATAAATTTGCTGTGAAAAGCATCTACGCATTACTGAAAAGACCAACAGCCAGGCTAAAGTAAAGGTTCTGAATAAGTGCAGACATATTTAACTTTGATAACACTGTTTCTCACTTTGCTATTATTTCATGGTGCCAGTGATTTAAGAAGCAGCCAGACACGTGACTGTGTATTATCCCACTAATGTATATACTGAGACATACCAAGGAGAAAGACATAAACTGTCTCCCCCCCAGTATTTATATCCTAGCTAGGTAATACTGTAATACAGAAATTAGCTGTGTATTCTGGCTGCTGGACAATATTCCTGGATCTGCTAATGCAATCCCACTGAAGCGGAGCAATCATTCTGATGCATCTTTAAAGAGACTTTTGATTTTTAAAGTGAAATAACTCATGGGGAGGGAGCTGCTACCAACATGATTTCCAAGTAGTAGATGTGTGGGTGAGCATCTTGCTTAGATTGCCTATGTACTGTGCATCTTCTATGATATGGGAAAGAGAACCCGTGTTTTCGTGAGCCGATCCAAATCTTGCTGAAGTTGAAGGAAATCCTGCAGCGAGCTTTTGCTGAGTGCATTGAACATGAACCAAGACTGCAGTAAAAGATATAAAATGAAAATGTTTCTTTTAAATAAATAAAGACATTTTTTACCCGCTGTGTAGTTTGCATGTTTTATCTCCTTTGCCTTACTCTTTTGCTAATTGCCTTGCCCACTTTAGCTTTTCTAGATCTCACTGGTTTAATTTATATAGAGTCTATAGCTACGGGTTTCTCTTCTTAGCTGGTAGTCTTTTGTAGGAATAAAATACACTAGCAGGAGGGAGAACCAGGCTGCTTCCAGAATAAAAATATGCTGCCTATATCAAACGTCCTATCTACCTTCACAGCCTGATTGGCAAAAAACATATTTAAAGTCTGTATTGCTGTGGATTTTTGTTTTGTTGGGGGTTTTGTTGGTTTTTTTGTGGTGTTTTTTTTTTTTTTTAAAGTGATGGTACTTTGGTAGAGTATCTGTCTGGTTTTCTCCATCTCCCCCCTTGCCACTCACTATTTTGCCTGCTCCGTCTTCCTGTGATGTCTTCTCTGTCCCCAGTGTTTTAACTGCTCTTTAATCCTCTGGAGCGTATTCAACAGTTTCGCTATGTGTGCAGAGTGAACAATTCCTTTTTGTAGGCTCTGTGCAAATGTTTCTGTCACGGCTCTTTGAGCACATGTGCTAGCTCACCATGGAGGGCAGAATTCTTTATTCCTTACAAAGTACTTGCTGTTTTAAGATCAGGGAGCTGTAGGTTAAAATGAAAGTAGCAAATTGATGCTTGCAAGGTATATGGTGACTACGCTGCAGCCCGGCATGAAGGCTTTGTTATGTTTGGCCCATCTGCATTGCACAGTAATGATTTTATAACTTTGTGGCAAGCAGCACAACCTTTTTCACAGCACCATCAGCGACGACTTTTTTTGTATCAACAGTCCTGTGGAAAAAGATTCATTGTCTTGAAATAGGGTATAAAGACGCTTACTGTGGGAAGGGCTCAAATGCTGCAGCCAGCGTGTGTGTCGTATTGTCTCTGCGGTTTGTAATATATGCTAATTTTAATATTCAAATGAAAAATGGAAGTGTATAGGCACAACCTGAAGCAATATTATAGCTCTCTGCAATCTTCCCTATTTATTTGTGTATAGGCTGAAGTAGGAATGCGCAATGGAACACACACACACTGTGGGCGGTGGGCGACAAATGAACACTCCCATCTTCGGTTCTGAAACAATGATTGTAATCTACGGCTGGATCTGGATGGAGATGGCTATGTCCTCCTACCCGGATAGGCACCAGAATGCATTAATTATAAGATGATAATGGCCAATTCTGTTAACTCTGCGTTTTGTCTAACAGAATGCAGTTAGGATGGTTCATGGAGATGATAGCGCTTCAATACGGAAACGTGCAATCCGAAGTGTCCTCCTAAAGGTGACATGGGCAACTCAGGCAGGGGTGCTGACTGTAGAATGTAAATGTAGTTAAGTGAATACCTACAGGCCCAGACGCCGGAGTGTGTGCTCTCCTCTGCCAGTTCTTTCCTTGCCCCTTTCCTTGCCCCTTCCTTTGACGGGGGAAACTCCACAGGTTCCAACCCCAGCTGCACAGGCGGCAGTTGGTTCCAGCAGCGGGTCTTTTTCTGCTGAGACGTAGGCTGGAAGAGTAAAGATCTCCTTGCAGAGCTTGTCAAAACCTCACCACTGAAGGACAAGGTCAGAGGCAACTAGTCAAGGGTTTTCTCTGTTCAGACTGGAGCTGTAGGAAGTGTTAGTGCAGGTGCACGGAGCCCTGCCCGTGGGGAGTGACCACCATCCTCCTCAGGAATTCTAATCCATCATACAAAAATGAAAGGCCTTTGATTCAGACAAAGGTTAGGTGTGTTACTCATCATTCTAGAACGGGGGTTTGAATTAAGCTTGGCAAAAAACCTAATGCTGTGAGCACTTTTCAGCTCTGGGTGAGTGCAAGCTAGGTCCAGGGAAAAACACCCTGCAAGTCCTTGGAAGAGATGAGGAAATATCTCTTGGGGCAGATTCAGGTTGTCAATTAAAATTTAATGATAGCCTTTGGCAATATGAGAGCAAAGGTTGGGTCTAAAGCCTTTGTTCAGTCCTATAAATAAATTAAAGCTGTTAGGTGCATTGGTCATCATTTAAAAGACAGCTTTTGCCAGTAAACACAATCACATCACGTATTAGACTGTGGAATCACGAGTACAAGTGTACAATGACGGAAAATTAAAAATCAGCTTCTACTGCAAGTTTAATATAGTAAATATGTATAGTCACTGAATAAACACAAGCGAGATGGTCGAACGTAATTGGAAGTAGCTGATTACTTACCTGTACTGGTTATTGTTCTGCACAGGGGGTGGGTGATGGTGGCGAGGTGAGAGAGCCGGCGCAGGGTTCTTTCAGGATCTCAGCAAGAAAGACCTGACAACAAATGGCTTAATAAGATAACTGCTTTAATAAGCATAGATAGCAAGGAAATCTTAGGTCCCTTTAGATGCTGGGTGCCCCGCGTTCATACAGGATCGGACGGAGCCCGAATTGATCTTCTGCTGGTGCACTGCGCAGGGCAGAGCAGATGCTGTCCGTGGAGAGAAGCCCTCCCTTTCGGTCATTCTAGCTAACATATAAGTTCCCTACAAGAAAAAAACATCTATTCCTAAAGGATGTTCTCATGAGAACTTCTTGCCGGTCTTTCAGCTAAAGGCCAGGCCAGGCGGGCAGCGTAATCGCAGTACTAAGTGGGAGCTGCCCACAGGCTCCTCTCTTGCACCGAGCGGGCCGAGTTTCTCCCGCAGCCACGGGACTTGTGCGGTGCGACACAAGCCTGGGAGCCACGCCGGGTGTGCGGCACTGCACAGGCATGCGCCTGCTCGGGTTAAACCGTCCTGTGGATTGCCAACTCCTACACGTGCAACGGTCTCGGCCAGGATCAACGTTCCACCCTTCGATCCACATACAGCTTACCTTTCCCAAAGGTGAGTTACAGATGACATTAATAACATACGGGCTTCTCAAGCCTGGATTACGAGGCCCACCAGAGCAGACACGGCTGCTCAGGGTCGCGGACTCCGCGCGTACCATGTCCTCCGCAAGGCCCCCGGTACAGGCACAGCATTACACCCCAAGCTAAGAATGCATCTCACCACCTCTTGTTTCACATCAGCTGCACAGAGCTCCGTAGCCTACCCACCTTACCCATCGTTTCAGACAGAACGAGTGTGGGGAAAACCTGAAACAGAACTGCTTTGCCCCCCCAAAAAAGCAGCAGAAATTGTAAAGAGATGGTATGTCTTGGTAATAAGAGTGCCGCTCCTGAGAGCATCCAGCACCAGAAGGCTTGTTGCTAGGCAAAAGCACAAAGGAGTGTGTAATAATGTTCCAAAGAGGAGTCTGTAGATTTGATTTTAAGAAAGCAGCTGAATTTCAGCAGAGACATTTACATATTTCATTTGTGGAGCTGGTGTTTGATATTAATTTTAAAAGAAGTCTATAATTTGCCTTGCTGACTATTGTGTTTTAACTGTGGCACTATTCTAATGCCTCCCATTACATTTTTTCCCCACTGCAATTAACTTATGTAAAATCAGCTTTCCATTTTTTTTTTCAAATTTTATGAAGAAAATTGCCTTGAATATGATTACTGTGCCACGGCTTTTCACAGTGCGTTTGTTCATTGTCTTACACAGTTAAACATATGTTATTAAAATACAATAACAGTAGCATCATAGAGTTGCAATTACATTATGAAAACATTATCTTCATGGAATGACGGTACTTGAGGGACACAGTAAAGTACAGGTTTTCACAAAAGCATCTTGAGGTTATTTTACCAGCATGATGAGGTCTTTCTAGGCATGTCATGAGACTTCTGCAATGCTTTTAAAGTGAATGCATAATAATAATAAAAAATCTTGAAAAGTAGTTCTTGCTTAAACTTTAGTGACTTAATTTAAGCAATTCGACTACCTTTTAGGAGTTGTTGTTAATAGCTGGAAGATTTTAACTGTTGAGAGAGTTGATCAGTACACATATCTATGCATGTACCCTGTATTTACATGCATGTTCAGACAACATCTATGTGTATGTGGGTGCCCATGCAAATCCAACTGGAATACAGACCTGTTAAGTCATTGGATATCAACAGATTTTTTTTGTTTCTCTTTTCTCAGCAAAAAAGAGACATGGTAAAATCTTAAAGCTGACCTTACCGGCTGGCCTTGCTAGAGCTAGAATTTCAAACCAGGGATTTTGACCCTCAGGCCAAGGGAAGTATAAAAAAATCCAAACATTTGAAGTTTACATAGGAGAACATTTTTAAAGATTTTGAGGGGGGTGTGTGGGGGTCTGGGTGTGTCTGTTCCAAGTCCATCCTCGTACAACAAGGTAGTAAGAAGAGGGTACAACTTTTGTACTCTTTGTGGCAAATTTTTCTCCTCTTTATAGGAAATCTGAAATGTAGATGACATACAGGCACATGCTGAATGTTCTACAGACACCAAGCAGTGTCTTATTTCCTTGATAAGGGCTGGTTCGTTACTTGCTGTAGTATCCCATGTAAACAGGCAGAAAGAATGACATTTAGGTAGAAAATCAACAGCAATAATTATGAAATCAATGTACAAACTTCTTTCATAAAAAAATTAAGTAATTGAAGACAAAATTCACTGCATATAATAGCATGATTCATATTAATTCAGATATCTCTAGGCAATTCTATGAAGATGGCTTCAGCATTTATATTACTTAGGAAGTCTCAGCCAGTTCTGGCATGCAGCTAAGGAGGGAATAGATTATTCTGCAACAAAATGAAGTTATTTGGCTTAACATCATTGCTTATTTATAAAAAGTAGTCATCTGTGTTTGTGTAGAACTAGCTCAAAACTGATCTCAGCTGTGGCAAAAAGGGCCACAGGGAAGCTTATGACAAAAGGACTTAGGAGTGAGTCCGTGCCTTGCAAGCGGTTTTCGCCTGGGGACCGGGTATGTTGGGGTTGCTGCTTCTTTTTCCTGCTTTACAAGCCTTGCTTGAGGGTGGTTAAAGACTTGATCGGTATCTCAGGCTGTAGTAGGGGGGATGCTCTTTCCGCAACTCTGCCTCTGCCACTGGCTCCCCTCCACATCCATTGCCTTCACCCACCAGGTTATCCTCCGGGATGGGCGAAGTAGCCAGGCTGCCCTTACAGGGAATGTTGAGCCTCTTTGTAGTAAGGTGCCTTAGCTAACTGCCTCCACTTACAGCCAAGGCTGCTCCTCCGTCTGTGTATTTATATGCACACACACACATGTGCTCTCTTATCTTTAGCATATTTATACAAGTGTTGTCCACAGCTGTTTAACTTGAATAAAGTGTTTTTGTTTCTCCTTACCCTTTTCTATGCTACACAAGTTTTGAACTACTGAGCTGCTGAAGGAAACATTTGATGTTTGATGGAGTTATATTTATGTGATGTGTTTGCTTGGCATCTTCGTATTTTTGCTGATAAATGAGCTTGTCAGTATATAAGTAGCAATCTGCTGCATTAAGCAGCTCTAACTCATGGAAGATGATGCTAAGAAAGTGTAGTTGTTTTATATTGCTGTGTGGTTGGCTTCTGAAGTGGCGTTTCAAACAATTATTTTATCCAAATAGACAAAGGCAGGATGGAAAATTTTCTTTTGATGTAGTCTTGGGCTCTTAAAGGTATGATAAAAAAACATTGGCATTAACAAAAGAAGGAACAACTTAAGGTCTTTATGGGTGGAAAGGCAGGAAACAATTTACCGTCTCCTAACGAAATAACTGTTCTAAAAGTGAAGCATTTATTTATTCTACAGCTCTTTTAGAAAAGCCACTGCAAGGATACAGCCTAGCATCTCTGAAAGATTGTGGGGATTGGGTGGGGGGATCCCCGACTGCTGGAGAAATGCAAATGTTGTGCGTATCCTCAAAAAGGGCAAGAAGGACAATCCAGGGAACTACAGGCTAGTCAGCCTCACTTCTGTCTTGAAAAATCCCGGAGCAAGTCTTCGTGGAAGCCATTTCTGGGCAGGTAAAGGAGAAGGAGGTGATTGGGAATAGCCTGTTTACCAGGGGTAACTCCTGCTTGACCAACTTGCTTGCCTTCTGTGATGGAATGACTAGATCTGTGGGTGACAGGAGAGCAATAGGTGTTGTCTATCTTGACTGTAGCAAGGCTTTTCACACAGCCTCTCACAGCATCCTTGTATCCAAGAGACTTTAAGAGTTACGGTCTGGGTGTCTAGTTATAACCTAGTAACAGCCCAGACTAATAGGTAAGTGAAAGACTGGCTGGATTGTTGGGCTCAAGGAACAGTTCACGCTCAACCTGGAGACAGGTTACAAGTGGAGTTCCTTAGAGGTTTGTGCTGGCACCTGTCCAGCTTAGTATATATATCAATGACCTGGAGGAGGAGGTAGTACGCACCTTCATCTAGTTTGCAGATGACACCAAACTAGGCAGTGCAGTTGATGTGCTTAAGGTCAGGGCCACCTTCAGAGGGACCTAGGCAGGCCAGAAGAAAGAGCCAGCAGGAACTTCATGAATCCAGCAAGGTCAAATACAAAGTATTTGCCTCTGGGATGAACTAACCCTCTGTAACAGTGCAGGCTGAGGACTGACTGGCTGGGTAGCAACCTGCTGGAAAAGAATTGGGTGTTCTGAGAAACAGTAGGTTAAAAGTGAGTTAGCATTACAGCCTGGTAGCGATGAAGACAGGCAATGTGCTGGCCTCTGTCAACAGGACCATAGTCAGTAGATCGAGGGAAGTGATTTTTTTTCTCCTTACTTTGTACTCACTAGACCACATATGGAATTTTGCATCCAGTTTTGGGCCCCTCTGATGTTGATAATCTTGAATGAGTTTAGTGGAGGGCCCCTAAGATGGTCAAGGAGCTGTAGCACATGAACTATGAAGGGAGCATAACAGAAGTCTTTCCTATGAGGTAGTTACCAGGAACAACCTCCTTTAGGGGCATGATGGGAAAACGAGAGGCCATGGTCATAAATGGGAGGTTCCAATTATATGTAAGGAAAATATTTTTCATTGTGAGGATCCTTAACACTGGAATAAAGACCCAGCGGGGTTGTATAATCTCTGTCCTTGGAGATGTCTGGGTAATGCCCAGAGCAATCTCATTTGAACTCCGTGTTGACCTTGCTTTGAGCAGGAGGTTGGACTAGAGACCTCCCGATGTGCCTTTCAGCCCATGGGAGTCTCTGGTTCTACAGAGTAACGCAGCACATTCTCTGCTGGAGAAGGCTCTCGGAGTTCTACTACAGCCCATGAAACTACAGGACATTATGTGGCTTTCCCTTCTGTTCCTGCAATATGGAAGGAGAGAATTGTCCTAATTTGGTATTACAATATTACAGCATCCCTTGTCTGTGGCTGGGCAGGTATGCGATACCCATGAAAGAGTAAGTTTGCAGCATAGCTGATTGATAGGAAAAAGATGTAATCCCAAGAAACTTCTCTGGTATGATGGAGCCTCACTGCACGGCTTGTAGGATAACTTTCAGGCCATGATGTAAGTTTACAACAGATTGCATCAGACAGCATTACATACCAAAATAACCCCCAGCAGAAACCATCAGCAGAGATGCAAGCAATCTGGCAGCAACTGAGTTGACATGAAGTGAACGTGTGGGGTAGACCAACTTTGAGGGCTGGAATAATATGCAGAATATAATATGTGTTCAACTCTTCTGCAATTTGTAAGGAAAAGGAGAGAAGAAATTGTGGCCAAGTTTCCAGAGCGGCAAGAGCAAATGGGGAAAGATCAGTTTCTGCCACCCAACGCAATGTTGGTGGTATTGCCTCCTAGGGAACCAACCCTGCATAAGACTTGAATGGACTGGGTGCGTGTAAATGCCCTGAAGCTTTCACCGCTTTGCAACGTGCAGTATCCGTGTCACTGCTGCACCAGGTAGATGTAAGGCAGACTGCCTTACTTTGTGTTAGGAGCAGTGCCTTTCACAAGAACAACTTCTTGCTCCTTGTCACGTGAAGTGTTTTTAGGCTTGTAGTGTTTTCTTTTCCCTGTGGCTTTATGCGCTGTGATGCAGTAACATGCTACACAGGACACGAGTGCAGCATCGGGGTTTCACTCGATCGCTGGGAGGATGTAAATTAGTTGTGCAGAAGTGTTGGTACAGGCAGAGTTTTCCGACATCTGTTTACTTTAGCCACAACACTTGCGACCCTGACTTCCACCTTCCCAACACATAACGTCATTTTTTCTTCTTCTTTCCCATTGTTAGGAGCTGGGCAAAAAAAATCTAAACCATGCTGCTGTTGTATATTTGCACTATGTCTTGCACGTCTGAATTCCTTCTCAGCTTTGCAATACGGAGCTGGTATCTCAGGCTAAAGCCACTTCTATCATTGAACGTATGACGTGCTATGACGTACTGAGCTTACAATGATCTCATTCAGGTGCAGACAAGTGTACTGTGGTTAAAAATGGCCTTTTCAAATCTGCTTTTATTTAAAGTACCTCCGCTGACTGCTGTCTAAGATTAACAACACACCCAACGTTGCTGGGATACGAGGCTGTTCACAGGCGGCCCAGCTTGACGGATTTCATGCACCACTTAAATATAAGCCATATGTCCAACACATTCATCTTTCTCACCATCCCTTGGGTTCACAGGTATGTTTTGTCAGAAGCCTGTATGCTCTGCAGCTGTAGCAGCAGGTTCGCAGCTGGGGTGAGTCGGCACACTCTGCTACACTACCTGAGGATGCGGTCTTTAATTTGTACTTCTGGATTTAGGAATCAGAGGTATTCGAGGAGACCAGCCCTGAAGTGTTTGGGGTTCTTTTTTTTAATTATTATTATCAGCTGAAAAGCTGAATATATATGTTTAAAGCATTTTTTCGGTCTTCTCCAGTGACTCACACTTTCAGTGAAACATGGTCTGTAATTATGTTCTCCCTTCATTTTTACAGTGTCTAAGCATTCCTATTACATTTGTCTAATGCTTGTACGTTTCTTCCGCCTCTTTTTAATTTTTATTTTAAGCCTATGACTAAGGGAAACAATTTAAAAACCCATTACAGTGTTGTCCTTGATGATATGTTCATCAGAGAACAGCTCATAATGCTCTCCTAGGACTGAAATTATTGGGTATCTTCAAAGCTCAGCTGACAGAAACCAACCAAGCAAGGGAATTAGCCTGATCT
Source organism: Fulmarus glacialis (assembly GCF_000690835.1). NCBI lineage: Eukaryota > Metazoa > Chordata > Aves > Procellariiformes > Procellariidae > Fulmarus > Fulmarus glacialis. The sequence goes on along the minus strand of NW_009186905.1, from coordinate 22,500 downwards.
ACGAGATAGAAGAAATTCCTTTCTGCATTTGCCAAAACATTACAGAAAGGACCGTTGTTGCAGTGAGGGAAGCATCCTCCGCTACGGCCCTGGCCATTGGCCTGCATTGTGAAACGTGGATTATCCACCACTGGAGGTCTTTTAAGAACAGGCTGGAACAACGTGTAACTTGGCAGGAGTATTACATGCTTTGACGAGCCTGCCTCAGAGTATCGGATTGGACTAGATGACCTCTCTTAAAGTGCTTTGTTATCCCTTCTACTCCAATATAGTTGTCTTTTTTCCTTGCTTGACAGGCAATACAAATGCAAATGCCTGTGTGTAGCTAAGCAACGTCTCCAACTAGATCTAAAGTTTTGCCCCCAAAAGTCCCTTTTTCCATTTTTGTCTCTGAGAAACTACAGAACTGGAGGCTGGCTCAGACCCCCGGGGAAAGCAGCAGAACCGGCGTGCATCTCCCGTAGGAGTATGGGGGGAAACGACCATGTGCTCTTCTCATGAAACCATGCCCTCAAGGCCCCCAGACCCCTCTTTCAAAGCTTAGGCTTGGAGACTCGTTGAACAGTCAGTCAAGAGGCATACATACATAGAGAAGACAAAGGCATCTAGCTAGGTTCCGGGAGGATGCTCCAAAATGGAGTTAAATTTCTTCTGAATCTGCCATTTAAAAACTTTGAAAGAGTTGATCCAGATCAGGAAAATTAATCTGAATTCAGACTTCTAGGAACACCTGGTGCAATTCTTCAAATCTGTCACGTGCCTTCATAATCTTTTGAGTTTGCCCTGAAGACGGAATGTGTTTGGCTTTAAGAGAATTGAGGAGAAACTTGCATTAAAATTTGCTCTAATTCAATTTAAGGCCTTTTGGATTCTTAAAATGACATATCCAGCTAAAGTTGGATGGGGCCCTTATTTTGCTTGAGAAACGCAACATGGGGAGCGGTTGATGTGCTGTTACTGCAGTGGCTTGTTTAAATACATCCTGGCTGACTGGAATGAACCCTATAAAGTTATGATGCATCAGGATTTATGATGCAAAAGCTTTTCCTTTTCCTTTTTGCCCTGTTAATTACAGTCCAAACAAGCATAGCTATCATCTAGAGCAAAATCAGGCATTGCCGGGTTCATGGTGCGATAACTTAGAGACAGTTAATTCAGCTTTTTATCTGTTTCTTCTTATCTCGTAGTGCAAATCCTCGCTCCGTAAGACACCTGAGGAGGACAGCCGGACCGGAGGGTCCCCTGCCGCTCTGCCCAGCTGAGCGAGGTCTCTCCAAGAGACTCATCAGATCCAGTCCTTGGCTGGACACAGTGGGAATGTAGCAAAATCACTGCTCTCTTCTTCCCTTCCGAGGCGATTTAACCCCCAAAAGGCTTTTCTCTTAAGCGATTTTCAGTTAGTAACTATACAACAGGGGGTTTATCCAGAAGTGATTACATACTTTGACTATTTGAATCATTTGGAGTACTCTGGAAATGTCACAGCATTCAGTGAAAACCGCTGACAGCTCTTCATATCCTTAATGGGGTTTCCCATTGTTGTTAAAAATGTATTCAGTCTAAAATAACGTAAGGAAAATATCTCTCTCTCTCGATCTAGTCTAAATGTAACCAAAAAAATCCCTGCTTAGTTTTTAATTGAGAGCTTTGCTCCACTATCTTGTGCGTACTAACACAGTCTTCTTTTAATAATAAAGAAGGGAATATTCTTAAAACTAAATTTATCAGCAGTTAACTGGTTAGTGCCATAATACTTGGCTTGATATTATTGGTTATGACTGTGACAAAAGACGTTTTCAGCCCAAGAGTAACAGAACTGGGCAGTCACTGCCATTAAACTTTTATTTTTTACATGTTTGTATTTGGATATTCTTTTTCTATCATGTTTTTTAGTAAGGTTTTTCAGGTCTATCTCAGATTCTGTGTAAGTAGTGCAGCTCCCAGAAAAGGCAATGGACCAGATTAACCACTGATGCCATTTCAAACATACAGCAATCTCATCTAACTCGCACATATGTTATTCAGTTATTTTATAACTTGCGTTCAGAAAATATTGAGGGGAGCGTGCAGGTAGAGGAAGCACAGCTAACGGAAATTTCCTCAAACAAGACTTGCCTCGCAGCTCAGCTATGATATATGATAGGGATTGTTCTCTGATAACCTGGTCTATTAACTCTTGCCATTGGGTTGCCATGTGCAAGGAAGGAAGAATCTCTCTTTTATTGCAGAACGAAGGTATGAAGAAAGTTAATATGAGTTATGAAGAGAGCCGCACACCAATATAAGCCATAACGAAAATATACAACAAACTGGAGAACTGCTGAAAGCAGAAGGGTGTTGAAAGTGGTGCACTGCGTACTTTATTTATGCTGTTGGCATCATAAAGTGTTTTTGGATGGTGTGAATCCTTATCCAGCTCTAGCAGAAAAGAACAGCTCTCTGCAGTCGCACTCAAACTGTGTCTCTCTCTTTGGTAAGGTATGTCCTTTTTGACAACAGAAATAATGGCCCAGTAAAAAGCTTGGCCAAAGGTTTTATTCCTCCACATGAGTGTTTCCCTGCTGGTCTTCCTTATTTTTCTATATCTGAATCTGTTCTTTCCTGCTGTTACGTTCATTAACTTCACCTCCAGAATGAGCCCATGGTTCCCTATAAAATTACGATAATTGGCAGCAAGGTTGCAAGACCCTGCCGCATCTTCCTATAGCTGCTGGTTCATGGTAATTTTCCATGGTACTGAGGAACAGCCGACCAGTCAGTGATCTAGGGTCAGTGCATCCTTTAAAGAGCCCAATTCCTGTGCACTGGTGTAGTAAGTCGAAATCAGTGAAGAATATACCCATTGCATGAGTGACAGAAATCTGTGTAACATTTCCTTTCTGTTGTTTCGTGGTAAGAAACTTCGCAAATTATTTCGCAAGTGCACAGATCTGACAGTGGTTGTTATCATGCTCATTTTTATTATAGCTGCTAAGGTCTTGGGTGTCTTGAAATATTATGTGCTTTAGCAAGGAAAACGCCTTTGCTATTCTGCTGAAAGCTTGCTCTGTGCAGTATGTTTCCACCAGAGAAGGTGCTTGAACCACGCAAGTGGAAAATGTCAAGAAAAAACCTCTAACAAAATGAGAAGGCGGCTTTGCAGAGTTTCAGCTGGTAGCCTGGACGGTAGGACCTGGGCAGAAGGGAACCCTGTGTCCGGCGGGGAGGGTTTGTCCCAGGGCAAGGGTAAGGAGGTGCCTGCCTGTCCGCCGCCGGAGAGAGCAGTCCGCGCTGCTACCCTGGGGGGTGGCCCGGGCCGAGCGATACGTGGAGGGACGGCGTCTCTTGCACCAGATTTGCTCACGAGGGTCATTCGTGTTGGGGAATTCTTTACAAACCTGGCTGCAGGAGATTCTGCAACCAGAAGCCTGTTTCTACATGTTACTTCGCCAGACGGCTGCATTATGCAGGAATTGGTCAGTCCCTGCATCTAAAACCAACTATGTATTTTAAAGTCACAGTAATTAACTAAGCTGGAGGATATGATCTGCTAAACCTTTCTCATATCTAACATCTGAAATGTGTGTAATAAGACTTCCAGAGTCTAGTGTGTTACTAAAGATGTGTCTACTTCCAGTTATTCCAGTCAGTCCATGCTTTTTAGAGTGCTCAATTAATTTTCATCACAGCACTCCATTGGCTTTTGGGGGTTATATTACATCTACTGTAGATTAATTTTAGGCTGCTGTATTTGTTCTAACCAATTTTCATAATGAAACTGCAACCTCATTTATTTTTATTTACGTTGTAATTAATGACAGCTACATACTAGATACTTGGGAAAACTTTGATCGAACGCCTAGGGTGATAAGTTGGGCAGAAGCCTCCCCAAAACAAATGGCCTGCACAATCTGGAGCACATCCTTGACATTCCAGTGGTTTAAGGAAGGCAACCTGTGTGAAGATTAAGTATTTCTGCTTCCACTGGCGGGGTCGAAACCAGCTAGAACAAGGAACTTCCAGGAAGAATGGGAAGGAACGAACTAACTTCTTGAGCTCAGAGTATATCTTTGGTCTTTTCTGCAGGAAAGTTTAGTTGTTAATTTCCTCAGATCAATTCACCTACCTCCAGCTGTCTTAAAGTGCCTTCAGAAGAATGGGGATATTCATTCTAGCAACAATAGTACACTCCAAAACTATAAAATCTTTTAAAACTGGTTACTAATTATCCTCATCTTTGGAACAGAGGAAATTTTAGAAGCCATTAAAACAAGGAGGACAAGGAAATAAATGTGAATGTCTCATATCTTACTGTTTTCAAGAAGAAATTTAGTTTAAAAGAAAAAACCTAAAGATTTCAGATAAACCTAACCAACCTAGTCACAATGTAGGTATAATTCAGGGTTGATAAAAACAACCCACAATGGAAAAGAAACTTGAAGCACCTATAAACCTTGCTAGGATGAAATTAAAGGAAGCTGATCAGAATGTGGCAGTGGCCATCTCATAAAATGTGAGAAGATGGATAATGATCTAGATAAATACTACTGCAAATGTAATCATGTGATATTTGAAATCCACGTCGCAGCCTCACCTGAAGCACAACATTCGATTCTGTTTGCAAAAGCATTTTCGAATTAAAGCTAGTGAGAAAAGTAGGTAAGAGATAAGGCAGACAAATGGCAGACAGGGAGACTATCAGTGAGAGGGGATGTAATGGATGTGCTTAGAGAACTGAAGAGAGATCTTGCACTTCCATGTACTTTTATTGCAAGAGCAAGCATTTTAAATCAAAAGGCATAAAATCTGATGTATCAAAAAGGCAATACACAGTTTCAGTGAGGAGTCACTTGTCTTGAGACACTGCCTATTTTCTGGACAAACGTATTGAGCACTAGAAAAGAGGTAAAAAACCCCACCTCTGAAAATTGTTTGAGCTGTCATCCTCAGAAATCTATTTCTTAAATCTAGAGCAGGCCCCAGGGAACTGCAAATCTATGAAAGGTTTTCTAGGCACCATATGGTGGTTATGAAAGAATCTAACACAGGCCTATTTTTGAGTCAGAAGAATGGAAAAGAGGAGGGCTAAATCTTGGAAAGCAGTATGTTCATGATTATGAAACCGAATGTGGCAGACAGGCTCAAGCCCTCAACACTTCAGCAACGCTTGCTCGGTATCTGTTTATAAGTCATTTTGCTGGAGGGGCATTCATCAAGTGAGAAAATACTCTTCTGCTCCAGCCTGGGAGTGAAGAAACTGTTATGACAAACGAAAAGCAAACAGAGCTATTTTAAGTTGTTGCAAGAGGCATTAAATACAGCCATACACTTGCGAAAAATTGTTGCCTTTGCTGCTGTCGCGTGTCCGGCGCTGTGAGAGCAGGGTCTCAGCTCTCCCTCAGCAGGTAGCTTTGCAAAGCTTGCGCTGTATTGTTCTGTGATAAAACAAAGGCTGATATTGCACAACTACCTACAAAAATGCTGGCAAAGCATTTCAGAGGATGTTGATAAAAGCCAACTGAGTGCCTTTAGGACATCTGTGTTGCGCGAGAGGATTACTGACTCTGAGATCTTCTCCTATCCCGTGTTAGGCAGACACTATGTTGTTGTTTTGCTGGTCCCGGCACTGTCCTTCTCCACGGCATTCCCTGCACCTCCGTTCCCTTGGTTGCTCTTCCAACTCTGGGTGTCCGCACAGTTGAGAGCTACAGTGTCGGGGAAGGATGTGTTTTATGTGCTTTAACTGTCCATATCCCTCTTAGCAGGACAGAACCTGCTGGGGCTTTTGTTTTACGATAACAATAGAAGTGCTGCGAAGCATCAGTTGTTTGCTCATGACATTCCCCCGATAAGCTCATACCCGCTCCCCAGCTCCTCTGGGTGTTCCCTGTGGGAAAGAAAGCTTTCAGGGAGACTTCCAGGTTGGCTTTGCCTCCTTTTTACCAGTCGCAGGCTTCAAAGAGGACAGGGGGAAGAGGGGTCTTTGTACTTTGGGTGCACAGCAGCATACCTCCCGGGCTGAGCAGTGAGGAGCAGAACAACTCAGCAAGCTCAGCCCAGCTGAGCTCAGCTCAGCCCGGTTGTTTCGGGCTACTGATACCCACGGGAGGGAGCTGAGGGGAGGAAGGGAGAACACTCAGTCATTTTCACTGTCTTCTGGCAAAAAAGGTATCTTGGGCACAGTGGGAAAACGCGTTTCCAAGGAGTGGTGTGACACAGTCCGCCATGTTGTCTACTTCATTAATTCCTTCATACCCTTGGTATAAACAATCTTAAGGACAACCGGATATATTTAAATAGGTCACACTGGAAACGGATGTTTTATTTTCCCAATGTTTCTATTATTTAGTAATTAAACCAAATGGATCTGTACCCAATAGCCGGATTTGGCACTGAATAGTTAATCCTGCTGTAAAAACTGCAAAATCAGCGGGAAGAGCTGACTTCAACCATCAGGGTTTCAGTGCAGAGGATAAAGGTATATTTTTGTTCCCCTGTGGCTCAGATCAGGGATGTACAATCTACTGAACACAGATACAGTTTCAGTTACTTATTGAAGTTGGACTCTATTGGTATAACTAGAATAACATTTTAGAAAATATAAATGCTTAAAAGAAGGAGCTTAAGAATTCCCTGCTGAGGTATTATTTTACTTATATAGAGCAATTCTGCCTCACAAAATGAAATGGCGAAAGATCCAACTGTAACTGGATATTAAGGGAGGAATGAGGATTTTGCTTTAAAATTAAAAAAAAATATTTTTATAACTGTTTTTCATTTAATTTTTTAACAAATATTTTCTGCAAACCTCTGAAAAAACTTTGTGAATCCATCTATACAACAGCAAATTTGTACCAAATATTTTATTCTTCAAGTTTGTTCAACTTGTAATGAAATGCAGTAAAGAATGCTCTGTGTCCTATTGTCAAAAGCTGCCAAAAATTAACTGTAGTGCCTCTCTGATGCATGACCTGAAAGCCCCATGTTTTAACTACTTCTCCGGCTTATAAGAAGACCTTTGCACTACACCCTCGTTTACAGCAGTATTTAAAAAATAATGATAGTATTAAATAACACTATTTGAAAATGAAGACGATCCTTTGTAAAGTGCAAGTAAGTTATTGAAAAGCCATTCACAAACAGGAACAGCAGAAGCATTAGTTATTCTGCTTACTAGAAATGTCAGGCTACAAAGCCTCCTAAAGCACCTGTTAAAGAAACAATGGAAGGCCAGACGAAAACTAGGCATCCTCATGCGAATCCACGATTGTTTCCAACGCTATTTTCCACCATTCGGCAAGATGCCAGGCGTTAACCTGTATCTCCTTTAGAAATTAGTGCTTTTGCCAGTTTAGGCTGTATATTCTAAATTTCACTAGATATTGTGAACTGGTTTAACTGGTTGGCCAAGGCAAGA
>NW_009186905.1:14341-15078 GCF_000690835.1 Fulmarus glacialis | reverse complement strand
AGACTCGGGTGGCTCTGTGCCCGGGTGAAGCCTGAGCCACCTTCAGCTCCCAGTCTGTCACAGGATGGCACAGTCACCCTCCAGAAATTATCACCCTGTTTACAGTTTATTACATATCAATGCAATGAAAATTGTAGATTAACCTTTTCAGTATGCACTGAAATACACCAACCTCTCATTAATTTCCAGTGACGTGCTCACAATTTCCTGAACCTTGAAAACCTGCTGCTCGGGCATTTAATTGCGAGAGCTACACGCTACTTCTTTCCCCTGTCTAATTCAAATTTCTCTGTCTAATACAGATATGCTTTACAAAGGTGATTTTCAGGTGATGCCTGTTGTTATAGCTGAGGACTGCGTTTACGGTGCATTGTCAGCTGGTACTGTCAGAAAACATTGTCCCTTCCGCACTTTGGTCTCCAGTAGCAACACAGATTTCTCCCTATCTGTCTACGGTGTTCTGACAGAAGCCCTGAAAGGTTGGATATAGTTTTTAGATGAAAATCCTACAAGTAAAACAATTCTTATAGTTCTGGAAATAGCACAGATTTTGAAGCCTTTGAAGACCCGGCATCCTTTTCAGGAGGGTAATGGAAGAAATCATTGAGTTTGTCTTAAATGCCTGAAGCCATCCTGGTGTTCAGGGACAGCAAATACTGTGCGCGTCATTTGAAATAATCAATGACTCAGCAGCTTGGTTTGCCTCTCCCAGGATGATGGGCTCACAAGCCATTGAT
>NW_009186905.1:0-14316 GCF_000690835.1 Fulmarus glacialis | reverse complement strand
CCCTGGGGTTGCACCCATGATTAGTGTGCATTGATTCTACACCGATGTGGAGATGGGTGTGTTTTCATACTCGAGGGGGATGCACACGATTTACTGAGTGTCGCAGAGCTTGGATGTTAGCCTTTGAAGGAAAGCATGTTTCACGGGAAATGGATGCGGAGGGTCAGAGTGAACAACGGAGGATTTTCTCAGTTCTACTTCATTCTCACATAATGGAACATCATTAAGACCTCCAGTGAAAGGATGATAATGCTCACAGAATTTAGCTGGCATCTGGAAAAGAAATTAGGGTGTTGGGAAAATCCTGCCTTTTAAACTGTTCTAATTTCCAAATTCACTGTTACTTGAATTAAACATTCTGTGCTAGTTCTTCATGTTGATATTATCTTGGAGTTGGGAGGCTATTATTGGCATTCCACTCTCTAATACAGCCATTCAATTATTTTGGTGTTGTGTACTACTCATGACCTTTTTAATATTCTGTCATTTGACTGACTGCCTATTCTTATACTTTTTGCTATTTACAGTTTTACAGCCCCATGGGGAAGGAATAACCACACTGACTGTTAATGAAAATGTAGACTGCTGAAATGAGCAAAATGGTTTCTCAAACTGCCACAGCGCAGTATATTCGTGAAGCTTAGGAATAACAGCAGCCTTGTCGCAATGCTAGTCCTCAGTTCTATTCCCCCTGAAGTTTCTGAGTGTTTTCCATTCTCTCATTAATTTGCGGAGAGCAGAAACGAGAGCACGAAGGAGCTGTTCCAACAAAATTTCTAACAACATCATGTAAAATTGTAAAGAAAATGAGAAATTATGAATACAGGCGTTACTGGGTTTTTCCTCCCCAAGTTCATCACAGCTTTTTTTAGAGCAACACAGAGTACAAGTAATAAGAAATGAAGTCTTAAGCTGTGAACCTAAGAAAGAACAAGAATCTCTGCAAAAAACCCAGGATCAGGAAATTAAGATTAAGTTTATGTGCCTGGACAGTGAAATGGAGATCAGAAAGATACGCTTGGACTTTCAGTGCAATTTTTTTATTATGTGAGAGCAGCATCAAATAGGAAGGAAAACTGGCAGAGACCTTTTGGTCTTCTCGCCCCCAGCCCAGCCCATGGCAGCAGGAAGGTGACTGTAAGCTTCTAGAGCTGAAGCAGCCCGGAGGCTGCTGGGGGTGGTTCCTGTCCCCGGGGAAAACGGCTCTGAACGGCCACAAGGACCCCGCGCTACTGAAAGGCTGCAAAGGGCCGGGAGACACCTCGCTCCGCTCCTGCGGCTGGCGCGGGGAGCCGGGAGTTCTGTCCTGTTTCGAACAGTTTGTTTTAGAAGGACCAAACGTTAGCAAAGTTTTGAAGGTATGTTCTTGGTAGTGGTGTGTACACGGCTGAAGTCCAGGTGATGGATTTAGAGCAGAGAATTAATAGTATGTATGATAACAAGCAATTACGGATTTATGAAGTTAAAGTCTATGAAGGAATTCTTTTACACCCCTCTGAATGAAATAGTGCAGATAGTTACACTCTTAAAGAAGCAGAAAAGGAATATGAGCTTAGAGTGTAATAGGATGCAATTTTTTCTGGCTGTTGCATTACAGTGGCCTTGGTAAGATGCGCAGGGCAGCACTCCTGGGCCGGGGGATATTTTTCATTTGCTTGTTTTGCATGCGGCACAGGATAGAAGCTGTAACACTCACAGTTAACTTTCGAAGAGCATGTGCAATGTAACCAAACAGTGGAGAAAATGTGTGCTTCAACCGAAGGCAGAAAATTACCTTGTACCATGCGCTATCTGCACCATATTTAGCCTCTAATTTTCCCATACGTGTGCTTGCATACTGTACTTTGTCAGGTATATATTTGGCTAGAAGGTTAATTTTCCTCAATTGCACGCTTTGTATCCTGGTAAAGATAGTGTGGTAGCCCACTACTGTAAAATCACAGGTCGGGATTAGAAGTATGGTCTCCCAATGCTTAATTCTTTTGATGTGTTGCCTGGCATGAAGCAAATTACCCAAATTACAAATTGGGTGTGACGCAGCACAAACACGAAAGAGGAGAGGCACCCGCTTTTGATTGACTTTGTAATATCATACATAAAGAGTATGGGAAGTAGTGCCGAAAGAGGGCCTCTAATCTTGTACTGGGAAATTTGTAATCAGAAATGGCATGGTTTATATCCTTCTGTATTTCTAATCGTATTGTTGTCTGATCTAATCTAAAGCCTGAAGGCTTCTTGCTGGGTGAAAATTGCATGTGGAAATAGAATCTAGATAAGATGCCTGTCATCTTAATATCAAAGCACTTGAGTCCGGGATGAAAATGGCAGGTTTTTATTTTAGAAAAAGACTTTTCCTTCCGTGGGATTCTGTGAACAATGTGATTCAAAATGTCCCAAATTGTTGGACTGCAGAAAGTCGGACAGAGTCAATTAGGTTTCAAAAATATGGCCATGGCGAGGTGTAACTAATCAACTAACCGTGATGAACTCAGTATCTTGCTAATATATATTTGATAGCCATTTCTTACTATCTTCATCTCACAAACGAGAAGCATAAAATACCTTCAAACACTGTTCTCCAACAGCATTTTTGCATTTGTCCGGAGCTTATGGAGACAGTTGGCAACAACTGGTTCCAGCCATTTCTGCCACATCTCTTGGCTTTCTGGAAAAGCTGCTTAAAATCTGCACCACACTGAAAGTGCCTTGTTGCAGAGATTTTTAATTTAGAAATAATGTCTTTTAGATTTGCTTTGCCCAAATTATTTAACACCACGTCTCCGAGTATTCCAAACAACAACTCATTGAGACCCCTAAATTGCACAGCTGAAGTGGAACCCTAGTGCAGCACATTGCCCCAGGCAAAATGTTTGGACTACAGACCTCTCTGATTAGTCTTTAGTTTCAAGCAAAAATAAATGCATTTAGTAGCAGTTGTTTTGGGGTTGTCTTTGAGGGTCGCTGGAAAGAGAAGAGTGATGACAGGTAGGGGAAACACATGACCGATAAGTGAAAGATAGCAGTGCAGAAGCCTGGTTAGGGCCAAAGCTACTGTATGAGGAAAGGCAGATATCTATAAATAAAGTACGTAAGATGTAGAAGCTGATAAGGAGAGAGGATAGTGTGAAAAGTGTGCTCTGTAAGCCAAATGAAAACATACGGCTTAAGCTTTTGTTGTTTGTACTGCAATTATCACTGTAAAAGTTATCTGAACGTTTTCCTCCCATAGCAAGAACCAAAAATATCCCTTTTATCCCAGAATTAACAGAATCAAGAAAAATACAGAATCTCCAGGAGTCTTTTTGCAGCCCAGTCCCCTGGGAGAGAAAGGGAGGGGGTGAGACACCCCTGATATTCAGCAGAGGAATCCTAGTTATGCCTGCTCTTTGCCAAGTCCAAATCTGCCTCTTGTGAGAATGTTGCTGGATCGGTAACATTCAGCATCAAGGGATTTGTGTTCAGAAAGCCACTGGCTCCCAAATGGTGGTGGCTGCGGGCCTCCAGTAGCCTCCAATGCACCCGCAGGACCCTTTCTCTAAAGTTATTTGTGCTTCACATTTGTCCTAATCAAAGAAAAAGAACTTGTGGCTTTATTAGCCAATGGAAGAAATCCCCCTTCTCACGTAGGTGCATGAAGTCTCAAAACAGTTGGAGTGGGTTCATGTATCTTCTCACAGTTCGTGTGTTGCAATTTTTCCAGACAATTTTGACTGTTCTGCAGTGAGATACCATAATGCACGAATAACGACAGTTGCTAAGGAAAGCAGGTTAATGTATAGAGTATATTCCATCTGTTTTATAGCTCCTATAACATTGGGACCACTTGGTTAGTAGACAAACCCAAAGAAGGTTTCCCACCTGTCCTAAGGCAACTCCAAAGCCTGTTCAGCCTCCCGCGGGTGCCGAGTGATGAACTTCCAGCTTTGCATTCTCTGCAGCACCTAGCAGACTCTGGAGCAAACACGGCTGGCACCTTCATTAACATTGGGCACCTTCATTTAATGGGATGGGCTACAGCAGTTCTTCTGTTGAAATGAAGAAAGGAGAGGTATTCTGAGACATTACAGGTGGATTTCTCAATGCAAGAAGTAACTGAGTAAATTGAGAGTAACATTCATAAGCGTCTGCAACTCAGCCTTGTGGCCTTCTGATGAGGGGTCTATCAAAGCAAATACTGTATTACAAAAACACTGATAGCGTACCATCTCAGCTGCTTTTGCATAACGGTGTTTTCCCTTCACTACTACGTTTTTACAGCAAATAACTGAGAAAGGGATCCTAAAAGAGCTCAGATATTTCTCCTGTATGCTGCTCTGTAGAGTGTTTCTCAGGCTATGTTCCTCAGAGCTGTCAGAGGTTTCTCATAGCTATTAAATGGGATTAAACCCAAGCAAAGAGCAAACTGCACTTTTCTGAATAAATTCTGATATTTCTTCCCATACAAGCAACTGCTGGAAAAGACTGGCTTGGCAAGGAGCTGTCCCAAATCCCACCGCCCTCCTATTCCTCTGAGACCACGCGCGTGCTTACAGTGCTTAGAGCAGGCTACCTTCCCTTTGGGATCTGGATTATTTGGCCTTCGCACATTGTACGGTTCTCAATGCCCCACGTCCTCAAGTGTTCCTGGGAGCCAGCGAAGACTGGACTTCCATTCTAAGCTCCAGACGTCCACCCCCCAGGTGCTGAGGACCAGCCACATCTAGATGGGGGTGAGGCACGGGCCCCTCTTTCTCAGGCTGTGTAATTCCTCCATTCGATCCTTAAACACCTCTTTCTGCCGGCGGGCCCCGGTCACAGTGGAGGATCAGTACATGTACTTTTCTTTCTAGTGTTTTTTCAGGTTGCCAGGGAGACAGTCGTCTGTCTGCTCTTTACAACCCAGGCGTTTGGGCCCCATTCCTCCAAGAAATAGTCAGGGATTCCTCTCAACCTTAACTAATTCCCCGGAATCACATCTCCCTACTCGTGGCCTGCCCTGTTGTTTCTCTCAGCCCTGCTCGTGACAGGGGGATGGCCTGGGGTGGGGAGCGCGGTGGCCCGGACGGGGGCTGCCTCTGGGAAGGAGAAGAACCGTTCGCCACGGACCTGTGTCTCCGCACCCAGGCGTCAGAAGATTTTCCTCAGGACTCAGCGACCCCGCACAACCCTTTCAATCATGCTTCTCTTTCAAAGGAGCTACAGGACAATGCGTGCAGACATGGTGTCACACAACACAAGAGGGTGTTACACACGTTTCCTATGTCATAGGGTGGAAAACAGAAGTGTAGCCGATATCTTTTTTCTTTTTAGCTCGTCCTTGGCCGTGACCAATTTCTCTGTCGTTTCACAGTCATGAGGAAATTGCGTCCTAGGAAATTCTATTGGTCCCATCTTCCTTTCCTTTCCTGCTTCCCCAAGCATGTTAAAAATCTGGTTTGATAAGACTTCTTCTGTGCTCATTTCTGTCTGTGCGGGACGTAGCTCCTGTTGCGGAAGGTGCTCTTGCTGGCCGTAAGCAACGCTGGAAAACGTGGTGCTGCAGGCGGATGAGTGATGGTGCTGCTCCGGGAGCTTTCTTAAGCTGTCCGCAGCTTTACAATCACAGATAAAATAGCTCCCTGGTTTGGAGAGTGTACTGTCTAAGTAACGTGAGGTCCAGAAATACTCAGGAGACTGATATTCAGTGAGAAAAAAGGAGATGTTTCCACAGAATGATGGAGAAAGGCAGAAAATACACATTACTAGGCAAGGGTGGGTAGATATTTTCATATGTAAGACCAAAGTGGGAGACGGTGAGAAGCTGAACCTAGGAAAAGACGACTACTGTTCTGTGATACGATGGGTTGTGAAGGCAAGGATGACAACAGAGCGACTAGTTCAAATAGAGGATAGATACAACACTGAAAGCACCACCGTTTTTGGAATACATTCTAGGCTAAGAACACATGTTGCTAGGAAACTTTGATATTAAAAGGCATTCATCTTTAAACCTTGGGAACATAGTAATAGCTTTTCCTCTGCGCTAGGGAAGTTCTTTTAAAGTCAGTCCTGATGTTACTTGGACAAGTAATATGTGAGAGGGAGAAAAATACCTTAAATTGTCTTGGGCAAAGATTAAAATCTAACATTATTTTTAGGGTTTAACGGAGCTTCAGTCATTCTGGTCTGACTAATAAGAGACTGATAAACAAAGATGACCATGTTATGTCTGATGTTATATGGAATAAGAATTGAAATATGTCTGGAAAAAGGTTCAGTTGGCCCAACCCAGAAGATAACTTTGGTTTATGGCAAGATTCAATAGACTGCCGTCCAGAGAGGAGGACAGCTAATCCAATTCCTTCAGGTTATCGCATTCTCATCCACAGGCTTTCTGGCTTTCATTTTTCTCATTTTATACAAGTTCTGTATACGAGTCTCGATAGCTCATATAAACTCCTTTAAAAATCCCCAAGCATCAAATCTCTTGAGGCCGGCTTCTAACAGGTTTCTAATATTTTTGCTGAAGTTAAAGACCTGCTTCCTGAGCAGAGTAATCTTTAGAAAAAAGTGGGGCCCTTTATGGGATTCTCTGCTCAAATGAGACATCCAAATCTGGTTGTGGTAGTTCCTAACCCTAATACTTTAAGATGGTGTTACCTATTTTTCTCATGTGCTTTACGTTGCATTTTATTCACTCCTTTTATTTTGTGGGGGTTCTTTTTCCCCCTCAGTTTTTCCTCCCTTCCTTCCCTGGCCTGAGGGTAGCTGCCATCCTAACGCTCCCTGACTGATGTGATTATAAGCCAGCAGCATCCTGAGATGCCTGACGGTTGCAGTGGCAACTTCAGCACCTCCCTCTTACCGCTGCCAGGCTCTCCGTCGCGCCGCTTCCATCGCCTGGGGAATTGCACGGTAAACCAAAGTTACTGCTTTCATTCCCCCAGTGTGCTCTCTCCCTCTACGCCCTGGGCACACTGAAGGTCTGTATCTGACTTGTTTGCCATGCTAAATTCAGAATTTAAAACAGGTTATATAACATGTAATGGTCCCCTTAAAAAAAAAAGGCAAAAAAAAAAAAAAGAAGCATTGCTGATAAGAGTATTACAAGTACTTTTAATGGACTTTTATTATTAATATCACTATGTGACATGTCCCAGGGTATTGGGAGCTTTTCCATAGTACGTTCAGCCTCAATCTCCTCACATGTGGCAATGAGAACAGAGAGATCTGCCTTTCTGTCTGGCACCCCCAGAACGCAGAAAATTCTCTTCTGAGGGAGCACTGCAATTCCGAACGATTCACTGAGAGGGGAAAAACACCGTGTTAGGATTGATATTAAACATGCTGCTAAATGAACCTAAAAGTAACATCCTTGGATGTGCAATGAAGTTGTTTTTTTTCCGGGGGAAGGTGATAGCCTTTATCACATCAGCTGATACAGCCGGCAAAAGCAGACAAGCTTTTGACTCGACCATAACTCAAGACGGGAGAGGAAAAGGCGAGGAGGGGCAGCGGAGGGCTTCTGCGGGTGTTCCTCCCCCGAGGACCCAGCCTGTCACTTAGCGCCTGCGGTACGCCGTTGCCTTCGTTAGCTTCTCTGGCATGCTATCTACTTTTGCTAGTGTTTTTATAAAGGGATATGGGTTAATTTAGTGGCTGGAAACCTTTCGGGGCAGGAGGCATCTTTGTCTTCTGTGCTGGTAACACCATCCTTGGCCTGCCTGATACGCTGCCAGGATAGAAATGAGTAACACCAGAGGTTTGTCCCCGCGACGTGTACGTTCATAGCGGCGGTGGTTCTGCAAACAGTTACGCAGGAGTGCGACACTTGCACAACTAACCTCATAACCAGTGGGATGGATGAGTAAAATTGTACTGCAGGACCACGAGCTCAGTATTACATGAATAATAATTATATTGCAGGCCATCTTTCCCTCAGTGTCCTGCTCATCTTCCATGTATGAGTTAGAGAACGAAAGTAGCTGCATGCTTAATTATGGCAGGCTAAAGGGAGATCGCAATCGCCTCTGAAACCGTTCCAGCGCACGGATGTTATGGTAACACCTTCTCTCTTATGCCACTTGGTGGAGCTTAGTGATTTTGGCTATCACACACATCGTTTTGCAAATTTACTGTTTGATTACACAATCAGTTGTCAGTATATCTTGAAAATGGACCAAATCCCTGCTAAGGAAGTAAAACCAAAAGCGTACCGTAAGTTCTAACAAACAAGACGCTGATTCCTAGCTGCTCATGAATTTGGTAATCATCCCTTCTCTTGAAAGCAATAAAATACATGGTGTTTTAATTTTTTAAAGAAAAAGTTAAAATACGGGCTTAGGGTCTTGGTATTTATGATATACAGGATCAGAGATGGGTAGGATTATGTCATGTTTGGTTTATTTTTCAGATTTAAAATCACGTTTTAAATTTTAAATTTTATCTTCCCTTGCAGAATTTGGGTTATCTGTACATGTGAGGGTGAAAGACCTCACATTTGTCCGAATGTGTGCTTTTGCTCAACAAGCACGTGAACAGTGAGCAGATGGACAGTTAAATAGGCAAGTGATTATATCGCACACTGGTCCTGCCTTCATTTAAATCAATAGCTAGTCAGGTCAATAAAACCAGAATCTGGACCTTGGCTAATTAGGTGCTCAGCCAAAACACTTGTGCTCAGAGCCTATCTGGCAATTCAGGATATTACACCAGTTTGACTCTGTTAGCATCTAGACTGTGTGTTGTTAAATACAAATCAGTTGCTCTACAAATCTTACCGAGTCTTGCTTTTGAATGTTTACCTAAGACTTTCTTTATTCTAAATTATCAAACAAATAATATTGCCAGATGAATGCTATCTGGTGTTTTGGGGATACTGAATTTTGACATCTGAATCTGAACTTCAGACGTGGAGTTTGGTACCCAAAGTGAGATCCGTTGCTTTTATTTTTGTAGGTATGTTGTAACTAACAGGTCTCGATGATTCTTCCTAAATCCTTTCTAATGGGGGATGCCTGCTGTCTAAGCAGAGTCGTGAGGAATACAGGTTTCATACGCATTCTCTTTGCTGTTGTCAGGGAAAAGAAGGGAAAAGAACAGAGGACTCCATCCTGAAATCTGTTCTCTGTGCTCTTAGGTGTAGGCAACTTAGGGGAGTCAATGGGTTTTCTGGCTTCCTCTGAGGAACTGGAAGCAGTAACAGGGCAGCTTCTTTTCGCCGTGGTATTGCTCAAATTCTTTTTTGTTGTGTTGGACTGACAGCTGAGAAGGAAATTTTTGACGTAGCAATGTACCATACGTATTTGTCAAATACTGAAAACTGGCAGTATATCAATGTTCTTCTAGTGTGGCATTTTACAAGGGATGATGGTAAGAGCAAACTTCTGTTGGGAGCCCTAAAAGCAATCCAGAGCTGGCTGTAACTCTCTGGAACACACATGTACCAGTGGCTGGTGTTCAGTGTCTGCCCAGTAGTACTTATTACAAGAAAACCAGCAGTGCAAGTAATTCTGCCCAGAAGGATGATGCAGCTTAAATTGACTTTTTCAGATGTTTACAGGGGAGCTAGCAGAGAGAAGAGCAAGATTATACTAAGCAACGACATATGGCTGTATGTGACGACACTCATAGCGCACATGGCTACCCCTCTAGTATAGTCCACACTCCTTGTCCATGCGTTGTTTCCATTGATGACCTCTCTTACCCAGATCGTATTGCGTATTTTCTAATGATCCCCTGGTTTCAGCAGATCGGTCAGGACTGAAAGGCCAGACGTCGTGTACCTCCGTCACTTTGGGAATGTGGAAAGCTCCTTGTCCTTCTTCTGACTCCTTAAACGGGCTTGAAGCTCCCTGTGCCTGTGTGGTGGCACCTCTCGGGAAGTCAATGGTGTGTGCTACGTACTTAAAAGTACTTAAAAATGAAGTGCCAGTGTGCTAAGCAGGAGACTTCCCATGAAGAGGGTGGAGGATGAAGGCTGTTTAGAGCATCGGCGTTGACTCCGCAGGTGGTTTGTTTTCATCCGTGTGTGACACAGTCTCTGTATTACTTATGCATTTTACCTATATTGTTTTTCGTTCAAGTTAATGCCATAGTAGACGTACTTCTGACTTTTGACTGTTGATCACAGTGGCGTGTTCAGAGTCGCTGGAACCAGTCAGACGAATGGGCACATTCCTCATAGCACAGCGCTGGTCCTTACCCTTGTTTGAAAAATGAACCTAGTCACTTGAATGCTCACTGCACAAAGGGAGGTTTTTGTGCTAAGGTTATATGCTCTCATCACTTCTTTAATTCATGAGAAAAAACAGGATCAAAGAGCTAAGTACAACAAGCAGCACTGCGTAGAGACTAGAGCAGCAGATGTTCTTACTAAACTTAGAAGAACTTGTGCCTCATCTTTTATGTTAGGAGGAATAATGGCATTGTCATCATGTCTTAAATCTGCCTATTTTGCAACACAATGTGTTAGATGGGCTCTTTGATAAAACATAGCTTCATGATAAAAAAAAAGTAAAGGCTATTCACTTGCTCAACATAAACATTAACATTTTGGAAAGTCCTAACTGTGCTATGAAGTGCCGCACTTGACTCATTGATTTGGTCTATTTTGCTCTGCTCCTTATTTTGCTCTAATCCTTACTTTGCTCTATCCATCTATTTTATTTTCATCATAAAGGTACTGCAGGGATTGCAGCAGAAAATAGCATGAGAAGAGGCAGAGAGGTTTTAGAAAATACCAACATGCTGTTTGAACTCTTGCAATCCTCGTGGCCACACAGAAGCATTGGGAAATTAATTGCGTAGTTCATTGGAGTTTCTTACAGGCTCAAAGCCATCATTTCTTGGCAAATAAAAGCAGATAAATAATTAAATACAAACTTTCGAATTGCACAGTAATTCTAAAACAACTATTAATCATCGGTCAGATTTGGGGTGGGAAAGGTGATAACCTGCTTGTCTAAAAAATAAACCTCACCTTCATGAATTGGCGCGGAGAGATGATGCTCCATGTAAATCATATTGAAATGCAAAATAACCGAGCGCTGCCACTTTGCTGACTCAGCTGCCCTGCAGGGAGGCCCGAACACAGCTCCCTGGGGCAGAGCTGTTTCTTGGGCAGGGGCACAGGGAACACACCTCAATAAATCCATAAAGCAATGAAAATATTGTCCATTAACTTCTTTGCAGCACCATTAAGTCTGTTTATTTTAAGGAACCGGAGAGGTAATGTTACGGCATGTTGTTAGGGGCTGTATAAGCTACTATTAAAATCTGTAGGAATTAAAAACACAGAACATTTTTTGAGTTTAAGGTTGTCATGCATGTTAGAACGATATATTGTACCAGTGTCATCCCTGAGGGCAAACAAAGATAAATGGAGTTTATCCCCCCCTGAGGTGGGTGACGCACGTCTCGCCCACCGCTTGCTGCCTGGCTCGCTGTACCTGCTAGATGAGTTTGCCAACAGCATCCCTCATTTTGACATACAGAGAGTCTTTTTTAAGCATTTGCGATAAGTTTGTATTAACTCGATGACTTGAACTATTGTATCTACAAACAAATAGTTAGAACAGAATACAGATGACCTAATTGAGGATATATTGTGAAACTGGGTTTTTAAATTATTATTATTATTATTATTTTAAAGAAAACACAATTATTATATAACTCTGCATTAGGGCCAGTAGCTCACGTGCAATGGTAAAAGCACACCCCGGGTGCAACTGAAAGTAGCTCGCAATAGGTATTTGACCTGTTTTTAATCAAGTTATAAATGATTTAAAAAACAAATTAATAGAAAACTGGAGGCCAATATAAATGTTTCCATGGTCCCCTGCAAACATTTATTTTAAACAAATAAAAAATTTCTCGGTATCTGAGAACCTGAAAGTCAAGCAGTTAACATGGAGAACGGGACTTAACTTCCTCACTCAAAACTAACAAATACAGAAAGAAAATAATGGATGTTATTAGGAGAAAATAGTTATTTTTGTCCCTTTTAAAAATAACACCAGCCATTAGCTCGGACAAGCTGTCCTGCTCTGTGTCGGTTAGTGGCTGACTGTTCCTGACATCAGTCAGCGGAGCGGTGAGGGGAGTCACAGACAGAACGGTGTTAATCTGCTTGTCAGGTGGAAATACCCATCTGTGCTCCGGGGCGATTCAGCTTCTTGCACGGAGAGAGAATTTCATCCGGGGGGGTGAGCCGTTTGGCTTTCATACGTACAACGAACAGTTCTCCAAGTCAAAGGCTTGATTAAGGTCGCTATGTCTCAGGTAGCACCTTCGCTATCTTTTTGTTGAAACGTGTTATAATTTACAATGCCACCTGCATACCAGCGTGCTCTCGGTGGTGAATCTACTGCAGGCTTGCTCTGGTGATGCTCTAACAATCAGGGAAACCGTAACCCTTCATCTTTTTCTATGCCCTTTGGTAATAAAGCATACCTTGTCTATCTGTCTGTCTGTCTACTGGCTCGCACAGAGCTGAAATCAGGACAGCAGAAGAATCAATGACATGTTTCTGTTCTGGGTAAATTGAGGCAGGCAGAGGAACTCAATAAAATAGCTTATGGAAACGTAGCTTATGGAAACTCTGTTCGCAGCAGCTGAGGAGTCTTTGGCTAGATGGTAGAAATGAAGAGAGTGTCAGCCTTTACCTTCAGGTTCCCTTAAAGTCCACCCTGTGGAGCTGTCAAGACCTCCTTGCCAAGCAGGGCTGCACGCTGGAATGGGGGGCTGTCTGCGGGGCTGCTCAGAGAGAGAACATGAGAGAACCGTGCGCGGAACGTCCCCAGCTGCCGTGTCCATTGTGGCCACTGACGCCCGGGAAGGCCGGGACTGGCAGCTCCTGAAGGCTAAAGAGCGATTCTCTATCTGCTGGGGAGCGTCATTCTGCTGGGAAAGGCCGTCGCCAGCTGCCGTAGAGCACTGGATCAGACTGGGCACCAGCTCCAGAGCTGCTTACGCTCTGACACGTCGCTCTGTACGCGTAGTCCAGCCAGAGAGCCGTGCTGGTCCCTGACCCTCGTGAGGCTGCACGCTGCCAGATGTTGTCAGACTGCTGTCCAAGGTCACTCGCTTGAGGATGTTGAGCAAACGTATAGACCATGGGAAACATCCAACAGTAGGAGTGTGAAGCAGCTTTTTCTTTGTGTTTAAGTACTATCAAAAATCATCCATGTAAACAGATTCAGAGCACTTGGTAGTGGATCACCACTGGATTAAGTTTGTGACACGCAAATTACGTTAATTTTTCAGTAGCCAAACGGACACGGAAAGAGCACTAGGCCCCCCCTCGACATAGGACAGCACGACAAACGCCAGAGGAAACTCAGCTGTTGTGAGGACGGGTCTTGCTTCGCTTGCCCGGCGCCGAGGACTGGTCAGGAGCCGCCGGCGCAGCTCGGCAGTGCCTGTGCGCCCTCGAGGTGGTGGTGATGCAGCCCTCACCTCAGAATGCGCAGGGACCTGCCTCCCTCCAAGAAGGCCCAGCAGTGAAAGGCAAATGGGGGAACCAAGTCTCTTTTTTTCCCCCATATTTTTCTTTATTGCAGGTTTCGGGTTTGGGTATTTGGTGGCCTCTAGAATATTCCCCATTTTCTTCTGTCCACCTGCTGAGTGAAATGTTGCCTGCTACTTTTAGTCGTCTCATTAGCCTGAATCTTGTCCTTTTTTCTGCATAGTGGTGGGAATTTGGCTGGGAAGAGAGTTCTAGGTCAAGTTCATGCAATAACCAGGAGAAGGTGTCAGAGCTCTTAACCTTCCCTGCTTTTCTCTTGGTAACTTCATACTGCTTTCTGTTTATTAAACCTCTGGCTGTGGAGTAAGAAGAGCCCGGCATAGAGAACTAACGGTAGGTAATTCTGTATTTCTATACATTATGCAAACCTGTGTCTTATGCCACAATTGCAAGTCCTAGAAATATTGTATATATTTGAACACTTCGAAAAACAAACCGCTGACAGATTGAATGTACCCATAAGGCTAAATTATTATCATCAACCGTGTTTTTTAAAAATTAAAACACCAGAGATTCCATTTAAAATAACCACCTGTTTTCTTATTTTAAAAGGGTTTTTTTAATCATCCTTAACTAAAAGTGATTTAATTAAAAGAGAAACTAATTATGATTGTCTGGCAGTCAACTTCCTTTCCTTCAGAAATCTCGGGGAATAATTACTTGGTAAACCTTCTCTTTTTTTTTTTTTTTTTTATTTAGTTAAATTTTAATTACTAAAACATATGGTACGTTTGTATGAACCTAATACTTAAGAAAGCAAGCTTGACAGTAGTGGAGACCAGAGTCCTTTCGTGAATTTACAGAGCAGAAGCGTCCCGGCTGTTGACGGG